>NC_134353.1:737593042-737893042 GCF_048569485.1 Anomaloglossus baeobatrachus
GTAATAAAAGTTAATGCCTTTTATAAAAGTACTAATTAAAAATGTCCGAATAAAGATTTATAATTATGTAAAAACAAACATCTACATACTTTTGGTATAGCCGCATCAGCAACAACACAATCTATACACTGTGAGCAATGGATATAAGCATGCCCTGGCACTGACTGACAGCCTTCTCGGCAGTGGATCAGTGTAGAGCCGGGTGACAGTCAGTCTCGGGGCGTGCTTACAGTCACTGGTCAGTGTGTACTGAGTGGTGACTCCAGCGATCCCGGCACACCTCTGACTTGAATTCCGGCTGCTTCCGGGTACAATAAAGCTCCTTTTCAGCAGCAGGAATGGAGGGGGATCAGTATCTTTTTGTTTGTTGGAAGGACAGATAGGATGCGTAAGAGAGGGGAAAGCGAAATCTGTGCACCGGACCATGGCAGTGAGGTTTCCACATGGGATTAAAAGCCATTTTAGAATAGTGGATTAATTCTAACTTAGACTCTCAATAAATACTTAGTTCTAACTGTGCGATACATTTTAGCTATTCATACTCTGAATTTAGCTTTAGATATGAATTGAGGAGAAAATCTCTAATGATGAGTCATGGTAAATGCTGGGATTTAACTGCAACCAATTTCCCACACGCACAACGAGATAGCTTTAAGGCCTTGTGCGCACTAGGCGTTTTTGCCGTGTTTTTAGCAGCGTTTTTTACCGCGTTTTTGTGCTGAAAACGCAGTGACATTGCTTCCCCAGCAATGTCTATGGGTTTTCATAAGTGCTGTCCGCACATAGCGTTTTTTTGTAGCTGCGTTTTTGTGGTGACCACAAAAATGCAGCATGTCAATTATTTATGCGTTTTTCACTGCGTTATTCACCCATTGAGTTCAATGAGATGTTCAACAACGCAATGAAAAACGCATATAGCTGCGTTTCTATGACTGAAAACGCAGCTATAAACGCAAGGGGTGGGTACTACAGTGACGTGTACAGGAAGAGGATTCCTTCTGTTGGTAAACACAGAAGCATGAATCCTCCCGGTACCGTCACCGCTGCCTCCACCTCCCGTCTGGTGCCATGTCAGCTCCATGCGGCGCCATGTCTGGGCGAGAGGTGGAGGCAGCGGCGAAAACCAAAGTGAACAGTAGAAAAAAAAAAAAATGTCATATATACTCACCTGTCTGCAGGGTCCCGGTGCCATGCCCGCTCCCATCTCCTCCCGATACCGCCGCTCTGGCTGTGTGCAGTCTCCCCGAGGCAGGACCTTGCTTGCAGGACCTGGCGGTGGATCACCTGATGCAGTCACCTGACGCATCAGCTGATCGTAGTCTCGCGGTGTCGCCGGCTTTTTCGCGCCCGGCCGGCTATCAGCTGATCCTGCAGTCATTGGACTTCATCAGCTGATTACCGGCAGCTCCTGCAGCGATCGGACAGGATCAGACTCCCGTCCAATCGATCGCTCCAGGAGCTGCCGGTAATCAGCACAGCACATAAGTGAGTATGTATTTATTTTTTTTTTTTTTCTACTGATGCATCAGCTGATTGTATAATCGGCTTTTATACAATCAGCTGATGTGTCATGTGATTCACGTAGTTTAACCCGATCAGATGATATTGGATCCGGATTGGACGGCGCGGGACCCTAACCCAGGATTACTGCGGAGGGGGGGTTCTTTATTTCAATAAAGATGGAGTCACTAATTGTGTTGTGTTTTATTTCTAATAAAAATATTTTTCTGTGTGTTGTGTTTTTTTTTTTTTTTTTCCATCATTACTAGAAATTCATGGTGGCCATGTCTTATATTGGCGTGACACCATGAATTTCGGGCTTAGGGCTAGCTGATAATATACAGCTAGCCCTAACTCCATTATTACCCAGCTAACCACCCGGCATCAGGGCAGCTGGAAGAGTTGGATACAGCGCCAGAAGATGGCGCTTCTATGAAAGCGCCATTTTCTGGGGTGGCTGCGGACTGCAATTCGCAGTGGGGGTGCCCAGAAAGCTTGGGCACCCTGCATTGTGGATTCCAATCCCCAGCTGCCTAGTTGTACCCGGCTGGACTCAAAAATTAGGCGAAGCTCACGTCATTTTTTTTTTTTAAATTATTTCATGAAATTCATGAAATAATTAAAAAAAAAAAGGGCTTCTCTATATTTTTGGTTCCCAGCCGGGTACAAAAAGGCAGCTGGGGGTTGGGGGCAGCCCGTACCTGCCTGCTGTACCCGGCTAGCATGCAAAAATATGGCGAAGCCCATGTCATTTTTTTTTTCTTTTTGGGCAAAAAACTGCATACAGTCATTGGATGGAGGATGCTGAGCCTTGTAGTTCTGCAGCTGCTGTCTGCTCTCCTGCATACACTAGTGAATGGAGGATGCTGAGCCTTGTAGTTCTGCAGCTGCTGTCTGCTCTCCTGCATACACTAGTTCTGCAGCTGTCTGCTCATTTCATCAACAATCTTTAATGGCATTGTGCACTGATTAAAAACGCAGTGAGCAAAAACGCAGCAAAAAAACGCACCAAATCGCGTCAAAAACGCATGCGTTTTTGTCGCGTTTTTTAGCCGCGGGTGCGTTTTTTTGAGACAAAAACGCACATAAAAACGCAGCGTGAAAAAAACGCCTAGTGCGCACTACCCTAAGGGGTGTAAGGGGTTATCTAACGCTGGAACACTTTTTTTTTTTTTTTTTTTTTTTTTAGTTTTTTTTTTATGACCTGAATAGTTTTAAAATAATGGTGAAGCACTCGCCTTTCAGCACCTGATTTAGCACAGGCCTCTCCAGGGGACTGTGCTTGGTTCTCGAACTATGACTGCTCTGTTTGGTAGATACTAAGACTGCTGCAGAAGATAGTTGACTAAATGTAGCTGGTCATTAAATGATTCTGACTTGTAGAGATGAGTGAACCTGAGGTTCGATGTTCGGAAATAGACCTCCCAAAAAAATTAAGTTCAGGTTTGAAGCTTTCATTGATGTTTAGATCAAGTCAGGATCAAAAACCAAACTTTTTTTTAAGGTTCTATTGTACCTGCCGAATCGAACTTCTATAGGTTCGCTCATCTCTGATGACTTGTTCTTTTAGCTATCTGGTAACGTCTGAACCTAGCAGACATTGGTTTTGGAGCTGCCTATGGCATATCCATGGGGGTGCTGAAGGATGAGTATGCTGTCTGTAACCAAATAGAGGACATTGTTAGGCTCAGAAGGAAGCTAAAGGTGCCGTCACACATAACGAGATCGCTAGCGAGATCGCAGCTGAGTCACGGTTTCTGTGACGCAGTAGCGATCCCGTTAGCTATCTTGCTATGTGTGACACCTACCAGCGATCAGGCCCTTGCTGTGAGGTCGCCAGTCGTTGCTGGTCCAGGCCATTTTCTTCAAAGGCGATGTCCTGCTGGGCAGGACACATCGCTGTGTTTGACACTGTGTGACAGGGTCACAGTGACTGCTGAGATCATTATACATGTCACTACTGCGACCTGTATCGTTCCTGCATCGCTGGTAAGATCTGACTGTGTGACATCTCACCTGCGACCTCCCAGCGACTTACCTGTGATCCCTATCAGGTCGCATCGTTTTCGGGATTGCTGGTAAGTCGTTGTGTGTGACTGGGCCTTAAGGCAGTGGAAGTGCTTTATTTTACCCAGAGCACTTCCAGCCTCAATTACAATCCAGTTGTAAAGTGTATTGTTTAAAGGGAATCTGTCAGTAGGATCAACCCTCCCAAGCAGTTTATATGGACATGTATTTAATAGAAAACTGACTAAAATGATACCTTTTTATATCTCCAATCCGAAGGCTTATTCCTGAGAAATCCACAATTTTTTTAACTATGTAAATAAACTGTTGAGATTATAAACGAGCGGACCCATTAAAGTTTGGTTTGGCGGGTTCAGCTGGACTTTAGATAAAGTTCAGTTCAGGACCCGGATTCAACCTAGGTCCCTTTGGAAGTCACTGATTGGGCAGTTCGGCTCTTCGCTGACATACAGCCAGACGTAAACAGAACACTTCCAGAGAGGGGAGGGCGGGGGTTTTGGGGTTTTTGTACACCGTACATCTGATAAAGCTGATGTTACCCCTAGTATAAGCCATTCAAACACTGCAAGTGGCTCGTACTAGTTCGAGCACTGAGCGTACCAGAGCACACCGATGCTCACTCGAGTGATTAGCATACATAAGGCCCTGTGCACACACTGCGTTTTTTGCCGCGGTTTTCGCGGCAGAAGGGGTCCGGTTTTTGTTCTTAACCTTGCTGCAGTCCTTCCCTAGCAAAACCTATGGGGAAAAAAATGCTGTGTGCATACTGTTTGTTTTTTTTTTTTACCTCTAGGTTTTTCTGCAAAATTTCTGCAGCAAAAAGGATGAGCATGTCACTTTTTTCCGTAGCTACCTGTGGTTTTTGCCATTGAAATGAGAAAAAAACACAGGTACCAACCCGCGGAAAAATCCCGGATGCGTTATTACCGCGTTTTTTTTGTCGCGGGTGCAGTATTCTGCCAGATGGTGCGGATATTTCTTAAAGTTATTTCCCAGTGTGCACAGGGCCCCTTCAGCCCCCAGCCTGTTTTCACCTTAAAGACCCGGCTTTTTTTTTGCAATTTTGACTAGTGTCACTTTGACAGGTTATAACTCTTGAACACTTCAACGGATCCTGGCGATTCTGACACTGTTTTTTCGTGACATATTGTACTTCATGTCAGTGGTAAATTTAGGCCGATATGTTTTGCGTTTATTTGTGAAAATTTCGGAAATTTGGCGAAAATTTTGAAAATTTCGCAATTTTCAAAATTTGAAATTTTATGCCCATAAATCTGAGAGATATGTCACACAAAAAAGTTACTAAATAACATTTCCCCGCTTTACACCAGCGCAATTTTTGAAAAAAAATAAAAAATTCCGTTAGGAAGTTAGAAGGGTTCAAAGTTCATCAGCAATTTCTCATTTTTCCAACAAAATTTACAAAAAAAAATTTTTTAGGTACCACATCACATTTGGAGTGATTTGAGAAACCTAGGCGACAGAAAATACGCCAAAGTGGCCCCATTCTAAAATCTGCACCCCTCACTCTGCTCAAAACCACATCCAAGAAGTTTATTAACCCTTTAGGAGCTTCACAGCAACCAAAGCAATGTAGAAGAAAAAATGAAAATTTTACTTTTTTAACACAAAAATGTTACTTTAGCCATAAAAATTAGTATTTTCACAAGGGTATCAGGAAAAATGCATCATAAAATGTGTCGTGCATTTTCTCCTGAGTACGCAGATACCTCATATGTGGTGGAAATCAAATGTTTGGGCACACGGCAGGACTCTGAAGGCAAGGAGCGCCATTTGAATTTTTGAGTGCAAAATTAGCTGCACTCATTAGCGGATGCCATGTCGGGTTTGAAGACTCCGAGGTGCCTAAACAATGGAGCTCCCCCATAAGTGACCCCATTTTGGAAACTAGAGCCCTCAAATATTTTTTCTAGATGTTTGATGTGCACTTTGAACCCCTGGGGGCTTCACAGAAGTTTATAACGTTGAGCCGTGAAAAGAAAAAAATTTTTTTTACCACAAAACTTGCTTCAACCAGGTAGCTTTTTTTTATCACAAGGGTATCAGGAAAAAATGCACCATAAAATGTATTGTGCATTTTCTCCTGAGTACGCAGATACCCCATATGTGGTGGAAATCAAATGTTTGGGCACACAGCAGGACTCGGCAAGGAGCGCCATTTCACAGCAAAATTGGTTGGAATTATTAGCGGACGCCATGTTGCGTTTGGAGACCCCCCCCCCTGAGGTGCCTAAACAATGGAGCTTCCTCCACAATTGACCCCATTTTGGAAACTAGACCCCTCATGGAATTTATCTAGCTGTTTAGTGAGCACTTTGAACCCCTGGAGGCTTCACAAACGTTTGTAATGTTCAGCCGTGAAAATATTTTATTCTTTTTTTTTTACCACAAAATTGTTTTTTCAAACAGGTAGCTTTTTTTTCACAAGGGTATCAGGAAAAAATGCACCATAAAATGTATTGTGCAATTTCTGCTGAGTACACAGGTACCTCATATGTGGTGGAAATCAATTGTTTGGGCGTACGGCGGGGCTCAGAAGAGAAGGAGCGCCATTTCACAGTAAAATTGATTGGAATTATTAGCAGACGCCATGTTGCATTTGGAGACCCCCTGAGGTGCCTACACAATGGAGCCCCCCCACATGTGATCCCATTTTGGAAATTAGACCCCGCCCCCTACAAAAAAATTAGTTTGGCGAAATAAAAAATACAGACCTCAGTAAAAAAAAAAAAATGAATAAAAAAAAAATAAAAAAAAAATGAGCGCCTGCCACTAAGACCAGTGCCAAACGTGAGAGTAATGCACGAGTCTCGCATCGCATCATCCACTCCAGTCTGGAAGCGAGCAACTGCGCTGGATAATGCGATTGGAGAGTGCGGGGCGGCAGATGAGAAAGGGCGCAGCGGATGGAAGATGAGAAAGGGCGCAGCGGATGGAAGATGAGAAAGGGCGCAGCGGATGGAAGATGGGAAAGGGCGCAGCGGATGGAGGAGCGGCAGAGGATGGGAAAGGGCGCAGCGGATGGAGGAGCGGCAGAGGATGGGAAAGGGCGCAGCAGATGATGGGAAATGGCGCAGCGGATAGAGGATGGGAAATGGCGCAGCGGATGGAGGAGCGGCGGAGGATGGGGGGGAGGGAGGTGAGATGGGGATACCTACCTTACAGGATGGATCTAGGCAGCAGGATCACAGCAGACAGAAGAGGCAGCAGATGAAAGAGGCAACAGATTGAGGAGTGTGAGAGGGGGCAGTAGATGAGGAGGATGGGAGAGAGCAGGCAGCTGATCGGGGAGGGGGGCAGAGTCTGATGGGAGAGAGAGATGGCACATGGAGGAGGGGGGCCCCGGGGGGAGGGGGGCCCCCAGAACATGGAGGGGGAGGGTGGCCCCCAGAACATGGAGGGGGGGGGTGGCTTGCAGCACATGGAGGGGGAGGAGGTGTAGTGGCGATGGAGAAGGGGCAGCCGATGAAGGAGGCGGCGGCTGATCGGGAACAGTGGAGGCCGATTCGGGGGCAGCAGCGGCTGAAAAAGGTGGTTGCGACGGCGGCGGGGACAGTGGCGAGCGTGGCGGCGGGGACAGTGGCGAGCGTGGCGGCGGGGACAGTGGCGAACGTGGCGGCAGGGAAAGTGGCGGGCGGGGCGATCGGGGACAGCGGTGGATCGGGAGCAGCGGCGGGGCGATCGGAGACAGCGGCGGGGCTGGCGGTGGCGGGCGGGGCGATCGGAGACAGCGGCGAGGCTGGGGCTGGCGGGCGGGGCGATCGGAGACAGCGGCGGGGCGGGGCGATCGGAGACAGCGGCGGGGCGGGCGGGGCGATAGGAGACAGCGGCGGGGCTGGCTGGATGATTGGGGACAGTGGCGGGCGGCGGGGGCAGCAACTTACCGATGGGCACCCTCAGGGACGGACACAGGTCACCTTGGAGAGATCGGTCACAAGACGAGTCTCTCCAATCAGAGCTAGGGGCGGGTGAAGCACCGATCACCCAGCTCCAGCCAATGGCCAGTGCTACAGCAGCACTGATCAGGGCTGGATTTCAATGTTCCAGCCATTTTCAATGGCTGGAACATTACAGTGACTGTAATTGGCTGAGCGGCGTTCGTCAGCCAATCACAGCCTCTGTAGGTTCGGGGAGGAGGCACCACCCCTCCTGAGGTCAGGCAGAGGTCCCCTCCTTCCCGAATCTACTGTTTAATTAAACAAATTGGACTCCCCGGGGCTCCGGGACCGCGATTTCGCCATGACGTACTGGGTACGTCATGGGTCGTTTAGCACCATGTCACCATGATGTACCCAGTACGTCAAGGGTCGTTAAGTGGTTAAGCACCCAAACTGGAACACTTTTTTTTTTTTTTTTTTTTAAAGTCTGTGTTTGGTACCAACACTGAACTTTACTGTTCGGGTTAGCTCATCTTTAGGTAAGATCTTTGGGCCGGACACTGATCTGCATAAGAATTTGCTTAAGGAGATTATTGTAACTAAAAGGATGAGTTACCAGTGTGAGACATGTAACTAACACAGGACAGTGGAACTGAACTTTATCTCCTTACAAACACGTTAGCAGCTGCATCTCTCGCAGCTCTGCAACACTGACTGCCTGTAATATGGAAGCTGGAGCACCATGAGAGGACCAAGTCAGATCTGTTTAATGCTGCACTGTCCGTTATAATGGCACACAGCTCTGCAGTGAGATTAGGAGAGCAAAGAGCGATTAAATATCGCACTGATAACCCCCTTTCATTTAAATTGAATGTGTCATCAGATTTTCTTATACAATTGGAGAGCAGCCTCATGTATGGCAAGAAAGCCTGATTCTAGAGCTGTATCACTTACTGGAATATGCTTGGTGTAGATTTGATGGAATCCCAATTTTTGTGAGCTATAGATTTAGCAGAGCAAATACTTCTGGGCTGTGTATAACTCCACCCACACCGTAACTGACAACTTCCCGTGTACACTGCGAATTGTTAGCAAGCTGCCAATCAGCGATGTGGGTGGGATTACACAGATTAGCTTGACTGCCTTGCACATGAGATGTAGTCCTCTAGTGATAATCTCCTGTTTACAAAACACTGATTGTATTAATACAGCACCCAGCCTAATAAGTGACCCCTTCCTGCAATCAGGCTCTCACCTCCTATATTATACTGATCTTAAAGATTCCGTTTAATAAATATATGGCTCCCCTTGTAATCTTATGAGAGATACAAATGGAGTTTGTTTGTGTCGGACGAGCTGACAGATCACCTTTTACAAAGGTAATTCTCACTTTAGTGTATAGTAATATTTTGGTGGCTTCTTTGTTTTATAACTTTATACAAATACAATCATAGTCATTTCTAATTCAGGGATAGAATGTATAACGGAGGTCATATCCTGTGTAAATATATATATATGTATATGTATGTATGTATGTATATGTGTATCTATATATATATATAATATGTGTGTATATACAATGTATATCCGAATAGTACACATAGATGTACAAATTAAGAGATCACATAGAAACAACAGAAGCAAGTCAAAGCCCTGTGCATGGGGAAAATGTACAAAACTGAAGGTTCAAATTAGGATTTGATGTTTTGGTTTTTTTTGTTTGTTTTTTTAATTCATTGGTTGATGTTATAATACACAAGTGTTAATGGAGATCCTGTTGGAAAAATTATTTTTGAGCCAATGTCCCTGGTTGAATTGGTCTGATAGCTTTATGTTTGACTTGTAGTTAGTATGTGCAATACCTAAAGGTTCAGATCTGCACTTTTTTCCTCCACGCCATGCATTTTATCTTAGAATCTCTGGATATGAATAAATCATAGGCCCCTACCTCCTTTAGCTCTCTTAAAATATTTAGACCTGTACATGAGCGCATGGTTTTTACTTAAATGGAATCTGACTTACAGGAAGAGTCAGATGTTTGCTATGGGATATCAAGCCTGTGTCCTTCTGGAGAACTTCCCTTCGGTAACATTATGAAGAGGTCACTGGTTGCATCATAAATTATAATACGGTTTAGATTAAGTAACCGATAAAGAAAATGGAGACTCGTGTTTTTGTAAAATTACAAAATCTTTATTGAGAACAATATAAAATAGGACTCGGGGGTGTTGCAGTATAGATACAGATAGTGCAGCAAGGCAGAGTAAACAAATATACAGTTCACTTATTGGCAATCAGAGGTGATACAGGAATAGAGCGATCAAAAACACACACACACACACACACACACACACACACACACACACACACACACACACACACACACACACACACTGCTTTATAGGCTCCGAATGTAGTGAGAAAAAAGCACGGGAAAACATCCGGTACAGCAGGTATAATAAGAAGCCAGCCATATAGAATTCTAGTGACTATACTTCATACTCATTGTAAACTGGAAAAATAATGTTAATATAAAGGATTAGCATGATAATAAAATGGTGAATACCTAAAGATGATCTACAGTGGGTACAGAAAGATCCCTTTAAATTTTTCATTTTCTTTCATTGCAGCCTTTTGGTACATTCAAAAAAGTTATTTTTTTTCTCATAATGTACACTCTGCACCCCATCTTGACAGCAAAAAAACAGAAATGCGGAAATTTTTGCAAATTTATTAATCAAGAAAATCCTGAAATATCACATGGTCATAAGTTTTCAGACCCTTTGCTCAGACACTCATATTTAAGTCACATGCAGTCCATTTCCTTGTGATCCCCCTTGAGATGGTTCTACTCCTTCATTGGAGTCCAGCTGTTTTTTAATAAACTGATAGGACTTGATTTGGAAAGGCACACACCTGTCTATATAAGACCTCACAGCTCACAGTGCATGTCAGATCAAATGAGAAACATGAGGTCAAAGAAACTGCCCAAGGAGCTCAGAGACCGAATTGTGGCAAGGCACAGATCTGGCTAAGGTTACAAAAGCATTTCTGCAGTACTCAAGGTTCCTAAGAGCACAATGGCCTCTATAATCCTTAAATGGAAGATGTTTGGGACAACCAGAACTCTTCCTAGACCTGGCCGTCCAGCCAAACTCGGCAATTGTGGGAGAAGAGCCTTGGTGAGAGAGGTAAAGAAGAACCCCAAGATCACTGTGGCTGAGCTCCAGAGATGCAGTAGGGAGATGGGAGAAAATTCCACAAAGTCAACTGTCACTGCAGCCCTCCACCAGTCTGGCCTTTATGGCAGAGTGGCCCAATGGAAGCCTCTCCTCAGTGCAAGACATGAAAGCCTGCATAGAGTTTGCAAAAAAAACACATGAAGGACTCTCAGACTATGAGAAATAAGATTCTATGGTCTGAGACGAAGAGAACTTTTGATGATAATTCTAAGCGGTATGTGTGGAGAAAACCAGGCACTGCTAATCACCTGCCCAATACAATGCCAACAGTGAAACATAGTGGTGGCAGCATCATGCTATGGGGTAATTTTTCAGCTGCAGGGACTGAACGAATGGTTGCAATAGAAGGAAAGATGAATGTGGCCAACTTCAGAGATATATCCTGGAAGAAAACCTCTTCCAGAGTGTTCTGGACCTCAGACTTGGCCGAAGGTTCACCTTCCAACAAGACAATGACCCTAGCACACAGCTAAAATAACAAAGGAGTGGCTACAAAAGAACTCTGACTATTCTTGACTCTCCCAGCAAGAGTCATGATTGAAACCCAATTGAGCATCTCTGGAGAGACCTGAAAATGGCTGTCCACCAAACGTTCACCATCCAACGTGATGGAATTGGAGAGTATCTGCAAGGAAGAATGGCAGAGGATCCCCAAATCCAGGGGGGAAAAACATAATTCCCATGAAGACTCATGGCTCTCCTAGCTCAAAAGAGTGTTTCTTCTCAATACTGAGCAAAGGGTCTGAATACTTATGACCATGTGGTATTACAGTTTTTCTTGTTTAATAAATTTTCAAAATTTCTACATTTCTGGGTTTTTTTTCTGTCAAGATGGGGTGCAGAGTGTACATTAATGAGGAAAAAAATTTATTTTTTTGAATTTACCAACTGGCTGCATTGAAACTAAGAGTGAAAAATTTAAAGGGGTCTGAATACTTTCCGTACCCACGGTCTATTAAATGATTGACACACATGTACGGAGTGTCACTCCATATGCAGAGCGATATCGCCTGGTAGGATTTCCAATAATAACCAAATTGTAGAAAAAAACAGACCTTAAGGGTTAGAAATATATGTAAGTGACAAATAACATACAAATGCATCTCAATAAATTAGAATATCATCAAAAAGGTAATTTATTTCATTCAATACAATAAGGTAAATGCATTCATTATAGTCATTCCGAACAGAGTGATCTATTTCAAGTGTTTATTTCTCTTAATGTTGATGATTATGTTGATGATTATGGCTTACAGCCAATGAAAACCCAAAAGTCATTATCTCAGAAAATGAGAATATTATATAAGACCAACTGAAAAAAATATTTTAAAGTCAGAAATGTTGGCGCCTACTGAAAAGTCTGTACAGTAAATGCACTCAATTCTTGATAGGGGCTCATTTTGCATGAATTACTGCATCAATGCAGCGTGGCAAGGAGGCGATCAGCCTCTGTGGCACTGCTGAGGTGTTATGGAAGCCCACGTTGCTTTGATAGCAGCCTTCAGCTCGTCTGCATTGTTAGGTCTAGTGTTTCTCATTTTCCTCTTGGCAATACCTCATAGATTCTCTATGGGGTTTAGGTCAGGCGAGTTTGCTGGCCAATCAATCACAGTGATAGTGTGGTTTTTAAACCAGGTATTGGTACTTTTGGCAGCGTGGACAGGTGCCAAGTCCTGGTGTAAGATGAAATTTCCATCTCCAACAAGCTTGTTGGCAGAGGGAAGCATGAAGTGCTCTAAAAGTTCCTGGTAGATGGCTGCACTGACTTTGGTCTTGATAACACACAGTGGACCTACACCAGCAGATGACATGGCTCCCCAAACTATCATTGATTGTGGCAACTTCACATTAGACCCCAAGCAGCTTGGATTGTGACCGCTCAACTCTTCCTCCAGACTCTGAGACTTTGACGTCCAATTGAAATGCAAAATTTACTTTCAACTGAAAACACCTTGAACCACTGAGCAACAGTCCAGTTATTTTTCTCTTTTGCCCAGGTAAGACTCTTCTGGCGTTTCTCTATTGGTGATGAGTGGCTTGACACAAGGAATGCGACACTTGTAGCCCATGTCCTGGATACTTCTGTGTTTGATGGCTCTTGAAGCACTGACTCCAGCAGCAGTCCACGCCTTGTGAATCTCCCCCCAAATTTTTGAATGGCCTTTTCTTAACAATCCTATTAAGGGTGTGGTTACTCCGGTTGCTTGTGCATCTTTTCCTACCACTCTTTTTCTTACACTCAACTTTCCATTAATATGCTTGGATACAGCACTCTGAACAGCCAGCTTCTATAGCAATGGACTTTTGTGGCTTACCCTCCTTGTCGAATGTGTCAATGACTGCCTTCTGGACATCTGTCAAGTCAGCAGTCTTCCCCATGATTGTGTAGCCTACTGAAACAGACTAGGGGACCATTTTAAATACTTAGGAAACCTTTGCAGGTGTTTTGTGGTAATTATTCTAATTTTCTAAGATAATGACTTTTGCGTTTTTATTGCCTGTAACTCATAATCATCAACATTAACAGAAATATACACTTAAAATAGATCACTCTGTGTGTAATGACTCTATATAATATATGCATTTCCCTTTTTTGTATTGAATTACTGAAATAACTTTAACTTTTTGATGATATTCTAATTTATTGAGATGCACTTGTATATTCACTGTCAGGATAGACTATTGATCAATAGTAATGGAGGTCGCATATATTGGATCATTCAATTAAGTAACAGTAAAGTGCAAATATCAAATAACTAAGCACTGGCTGAGTAACCTACTAATCTGCATTCAACACAATATCTGGGTCTTATTATGTCTCAGCAGAAGGTATAATAAAAGCACTCAGAAAAAGGGGGGATACAAAATCCCATGCAGTATCTCAATTGTTCAGGGTGAAGTATATGCGAAAAAGCAAGTACAAATTGAGCATGTCACGCAGTACGAATAGAAAGCGTGTACACATCACTATAATAGACAAGTGCAAACATCGAATGCTCAAAAAGTGCAGGGTTAAAGACAAAACTGAAATGCTTGCATATAATTCTCAATAGATATCCTGGCAATGCTCACTAAAAGTCCCCTGATGCGCGTTTCGCTATTGCTTTCCTCATGACACTCAGTACATATGTGTCAATCATTTAATGTAGATCTACTTTTATGTATTCACCATTTTATTATCATGGTAATCCTTTATATTATTTTTTTGGCGATTTATAATGCATAGGAGGTATATGCATTAGAATTCTATATGGCTGGTTTCCCATTATACCTGCTGTACCAGATGTTTTCTCGTGCTTTTTTTCTTACTACATTCTGAGCCCTACTTTTTTCAACATATATCCCTTTAAAGTACGTTGTGTATTTTTGATCCTTCTATTCCTGTATCACCTCTGATTTGCTAATAAGTGAACTGCATTTATTTAGCTGGTTTTGCTGCATTATCTGTATTTATACTGCAACACCCCCGAGAGCCATTTTAATGGGATTCATATTATATTGTTTTCAATAAAGATTTTGTAATTTTTTTAAACACAAGTCTCCATTTTCTTTATAGGTTATTTTGGTTTTCTTTGCGAAACCAATGAACTGTTAGGCCCTGTGCGCACGCTGCAGTTTTTACCGCGGTTTTGCTGCAGCAAAAAGAATTGCATGTCACTTCTTTTCCGCAGGTACCTGCGGTTTTTGCCATAGATAATAGTCAAAAACTGCAGGGAACAACCCGCGGTAAAACCGCCTTCAGTTTTCGGGGGCGGTTTGCTGCGTTTTTTTACCACAGGTGCGGTTATCATTCGAAGGTCTGGAATTTTCTTAAGAAAATTCCATTTTCTAGTGCGCACAGCGTCTTAGGCCTATATATTGGTTTGCTACTGTTTATATTGTTTTAGTTGCTATCATTACTTGATCTCCCAAAAATTTCATCTTAACAAATTATAATATAGCTACAATGCTGTGTTAAATAGATAAGTGAACCTCTTTCAAGTTGTAGACTTTTTAATTGGACATGCACGTAAATAAATTAGTTATACAATGAGTTAGAATGAAATCTGTAGGCCTTGCATATGAAATTGTGGTTAAATAATTAAATAAATTGATTAGCACTACCGTATATACCAGAGTTTAAGCTGAGGCACCTAATTTTACCACAAAAAAAGTGTGAAAACTTATTGACTCAAGTAGAAGCCTAGGGTGGGAAATGCCACAGCTACTGGTAAATTTTAAAAATGACTACCAAGAAAATGTAATGCGCCCCATCCTTGTGCTCCGTTGTAATATAGTCATCTTTGTGACCATGCTTGTGCCCTGGAGTAATGTGCCATATTCTTGTGCCACATCCTTGTGTCCTGTAGTTATGTGCCCATCCTTTAGTAATGTCCTAATACTGGCCCCTTCTTGTCCCCTTTTATGCCGTTGTTCACATATACACACAAAAAAGTCTTCTCACCTGTCCTCAGTTCCCTCGATGTTCATTTACCTGATTCTTGCGGATCAGAAGAACGTAGACCCCCCTCGATGATCTCAGCTGGTGCAGTGGGCCACCACTGCCATCAGTTGTTTACTTCAGTTGAATGATTTGCGGCATGTTGCTGCACTTCTCACAAGTCATCCTGTAGATAAGTTGTCTATTTGTGTTTCCCTCTTTGTGTTTCCTGCATATTCTTTAGCACTTAGTAGGATTGACTAGTGCTCATCCCGTACAGTCACTTCCTAGGGTCCATTTTAGGGTCAGCCAGGGTCTAAGTATTTTGCTCAGTGCATAGGTGTGGAACCAGTCTAGGGATGTCGGGGTAGGCAGGGACCAGCGGAAGGTTTTAAGAGGGTTACCATCTTCCCCTTCTCTAGAGACAGGGTCCCCCTCATTCCTCCTCTCCCTTTTTATCGTTTGCCCAGTATTCCCCCATACCTAGTGTGACAGCTGGTCAGTGTAGTTTGTATAAATTCACTGTTTTAGCAGCAGGAAATCAGCAGAGGACTAGTAAGCCTGCTGCCTTGTAGTTCAACCTTGCCCCACCAATGATTAGCAACTTTATGCCCATGCACAGTGTACACAGGAAGCTGATAATTAGTGGTGTGGGTGGCATTCTGAGAACTGGGAGATATGTAGCAGATAAAGCTGTTTTAACCAAAACTGCAGCATCCAGTATAGTAAGCGATACATCGGTGGTCTATGCCCTTACGTTGTATTCTAATGGGATAGCAAAAAGCTGGTGATGGATTCCTTTTAAGCCTCCAGATCTAGAGACAGAGGTGGGGTAGCCACTTAGTTATCAATGGCATATGCTGTTGTGATTATCCTTTTACTTCTGTGGGGAGCTTAGAGGTTCTCAGCTGTCCTAGAGCAGTGGTTCAAAAAGATGTTGAGACTACGGATTCCTGTGCGAAAAGTGACTATTTAGTCAAAATTGTAGGTTTGAAGATACGTGTCCAAATGTATTTTCAACACACCTGTTGCTCTCCTCGTGAATGATCCTGCCAGCTTCATGCACTCTAATCCTCCATTTACATCTTCACAAAACGGGCGCTACATTCCGAGACTTCCCGATGTACAACATTCTTAGAAGTCTAAGGGGTGCTTTACACGCTGTGACATCGCTGCCGATATATCGTCGGGGTCGCATCGTTAGTGACGCACATCCGGCGCCGGTAGCGACATCGCAGCGTGTAAAACAAATGAGCGACGATCAACGATCGCAAAAACATGCAAAATCGCTGCTCGTTGACACGTCGTTCATTTCCATAATATCGTTGCTGCTGCAGGTACGATGTTGTTTGTTGTTCCTGTGGCAACATACATCGCTATGTGTGACACCGCTGGAACGGCAAACATCTCCTTACCTCCGTCCACCGGAAAAGGAGGAAGGAAGGAGGTGGGCGGGATGTTCCAGCCGCTTATCTCTTCCCCTCCATTTCTATTGGGCTTCGGTTCAGTGACGCTGCTGTGACGTCAGTGTGACGCTGAATGAACCGCCCCCTTAGAATGGAGGCGGTTTGCCGGTCACAGCGACGTCGCAGAGCAGGTATGTGCGTGTGACGCTGCTGTAGTGTTAATGTTCGCTACGGCAGCGATCACCACATATCTGCCGTGCGACGGGGGCGGGTGCAATTGCGCTTGACATCGCTAGCGATGTCGCAGCGTGTAAAGTACCCCTTAGCCACCCCACCACCACTCATAGACCTGTCACAGGATCGACTGGTTCATCAGATGTGGGGAGGGTGAGTGATTTTGGTGGTTATTTTCAATCCTGATTTGAAGGGGTGTTTCCAGTTTATTTGACAAAATGAAAATTCTAGTATAAGTAGGACACTTTTTTTTTATTCTGCATTATTTTCAGGATTTTAGTACAGAGTTGTAGTCAAAATTCAGCTGATTACCGGAAATTGCAGCAATTTTGAGAACATTTTATAGGCTCTTCTAATACACTTAACAGTTAGAGATCAATAATAACACACATTTTTCACAAAAAAATTAATTGCATCCAGCTGGAAAACAATGGACGTTCCCTCAATCTCTGAATTTACAGATAAAGTATTGTTTCATAATTTATATAAATGTGTTCACACTAAAATCAATAATTATTTACACATACCGGAATAAATGGAATTGTTGGAACGAACACTTCCCCCTTCAATAATAATTCTGATGTAAGATAAACATACTTTTTCGTGTTTGTTTAATTCCATTGTTAGAAAACTTTTATGATTCCGATTTTTTTTTTTTTGTTTGCTTTCTTATATTTAATGGTTAAATATTATTATACTGAGTCGTTAAGACCTTCTCCATTTATTTTTTTCAATATAATGTACTATATCTATCTTTAAACAATTTATGATAAAATCACTAATCTAGACATTGCTTAAACGTTTATTATAGATATCCTCCCTTAATTTCCTTTTAGTAACTTTTGTTTGTTGTCTGTTGATATTTTTATTTCTGTAATTGATAGTTCTGTGATTTGTACATGTTTATGTACTTAATTTAATAATAAAATAAAAAAATGCACCTACTTTAGATTTTTTTTTTATTAAATAAATGCACAATGTCTGATGTAATTATGCAGAGACTACAATTCCTATTTGTAAATCACTAGAGAAAGCGCTGTGCAGGTATTTATAGAGATTTCAGCTCTGAAGGAAGAAGGATTGTGTCTTTGTAGCTCTGATATACACTGTGCACTTAGGCAAGAGAAGATTTTGACTACCCTCATTTTTATGCAGATTTTCTAACTCGAAGCTGTATAAACCTGAATGATGTGTACTTGTGTAATGATTGAGTGTCGTAATTATGTCAATATCCTTTCACCAAGGTGTGCAGAATTATTAGATGGCTTGCTTTCCTCAGGCAAAATGGGCAAAAAAGAGATTTAACTGACACTGAAAAGTAAAAAATTGTTATGTCTTAAAGGGAACCTGTCACCATTTTTTGGACTATAAGCTGCGGCCACCACCACCGGGCTCTTATATACATCATTCTAGCATGCTGTATATAAGCGCCCAGGCCACTGTGACAACATAAAAAACACTTTATAATACTTACCTAACGGTCGCGCTGCGGTGCATAAGGGCCTATTGGGCGTCTCCGTTCTCCGGTGACAGAGCCGCCTCTTTCGGCCATCTTTCTTCTCCTTCTTCTCTAGCTGCGGTGCATGACTGGTCTGATGTCATCCACACTCGCCGGCATTCCGGTCCTGAGTAGGCGCACTTTGATCTGCCCTGACTAGGGCAGACCAAAGTATTGTAGTGCGCCTGCACAGGACTGGCGAGTGTGTATGACATAGCCGTGTCATGCACACAGGCTTCAGAAAGAAGCCAAAGATAGCTGAAAGAGGAGGCGCCTGCACCAGATGACGGAGACGCCCATTAGGCCCTCATTCACCACAGAGCGACCGTTATGTAAGTATTATAAAGTGTTTTTTATGTTGTCACAGCGGCCTGGGCTCTTATATACAGCATGTTAGAATGCAGTATATAAGAGCCCGGTGGTGGTGGCCGCAGCTTATAGTCCAAAAAAGTGGTGACAGGTTCCCTTTTAAGGAGGGATGCAGCACTCTTGAAATTGCTAAGATATTATGTGATCACAGAAGCATCAAACTATTTCGCAAAATAAGAAACCCCAACTAACAGACAAATATTTGGAAACAATCAAACGTGAAGCGCCCAGGAACTCATTGTCCTCCAGTGCTGTCATATTCCAGAAGTGCAGTCTCCTTGG
Organism: Anomaloglossus baeobatrachus; assembly: GCF_048569485.1. Taxonomy (NCBI): domain Eukaryota; kingdom Metazoa; phylum Chordata; class Amphibia; order Anura; family Aromobatidae; genus Anomaloglossus; species Anomaloglossus baeobatrachus. Next base: position 737,611,921 of record NC_134353.1, read on the forward strand.
GGTGCCCAGAAGTAAAAGGTGCACAGTGCTCAGAGACCTGGCCAAAGTAAGGAAATCCGTCCCCCACTGAGCAAGACACAGAAGTTGAAACCTCAAGACTGGGCCAAGAAATATCTGAAGACAGGTTTATGGACTAATGATATGAGTGACTCTTTATGGACCAGATGTATGTGCTGTGGCTGGATCTGTAACTGGCACAAACCTCTACTTCGACACAGACTCCAGCAAGGTGGAAGGGGTACAGCTCTCAGCTGGTATTGTTAAAGATAAGCTCGTTGGATTTACTCAAAATCAACTCCCCCAAAAAAGTTTTAAAGACCTTTTCGTCAAGCAGTGTTATAGGAAAAAGTCTGTATCTTTCAAGAAAAGTAGTGTGATTTTTATGCAGGACCGTTCCATTGCATGCATTGGAGTTCTCCACTGCTTGGCTGCCAGTAAAGGCTTTAAAGATGAAAGAATGACATTGCCCCTTCCTCACCTGACCTAAACCCTAGTGAGAACTTGGGGACCCTTCTAAGGGTTCGCTCACATCTTTGGATAAATATGTCGAGTGCACTCCGATAAAAAGTCTGATTGATTATGCTTGCACCAACGTTAAACAATCAGGCAGTGCTGATCTGCGAGCTTTTCCTCAGTTCCTTTCAGCCTGAGTAAAAAAAAATCTTACCATGCTGTGTATGGTTGTGTAAAACATCCGAGACTCACCAGTGTATATCAATAGGAGAAAAAAAAACCAAACTTCCTTATGCCATTCGTTTTTTACGGTTATTACAATTCTAATATATAGTGTGAGTGTGTGTGAGTGTGTGTGAGTGCAATATTTTGTATGTGTGCATAAATGTATATTTTTTATACTTTTTTTTTTTTTTAAATCTGATTATGTAATAATTCTGCACTTTAACAGCTGCTCAATAATAAATAATGCATACATAGTTATTCCTAATATATGCATAACTTCACTTTTAGGCTATGTGCGCACTTACCGGATTTTCCGCGGATTTGCTGCATGTTTCGCTGCAGAAAATGTTCATAACCTCTCTGCAGTGAATCACCAGCAAATCCTATGGAGAAAAAAAATCCTGTGCGCACTAGGCGGAATTTGACAGCTGCATGTTTTGCTGCGGGATTCCCGCAGCAAAAACAAGTGCATGTCAATTCTTTTCCGCACATCGCTGCGGGATTTCACTCCATTGACTCCAATGTTAATCATGAAATCCCGCAGGGAATAACGCAGGCAGCAAATTCTGTGCGGTTCACTGCGTTTTCCTGCGTTATTCCCTGCGGTATTTCGCGGTTTACCTCCGGTAATGTGCATCGCTTGTCTGCGGTTTTGCAGGGAAGTGATGTCATTACAGGAAGAGGAAGCGGAGCAGAGAGTAAACACACACAGATCACAGACACAGATAGACATCACAGACACCTAGAACACAGACACCTAGAACACAGACACATAGAACACACATAGAAAGCAAACGGAAATATAGAAAACAAAGAACGTGGGCTCCGCTGTATATTTACCTTCCAGCCGAGGTAAGCACACAGCGGCGGCCCGGTATTCTCAGGCTGGGGAGGGAGAGGGGCAGGGTTAATGTCCCCCGCCTCACTCCCCCTCCGGCAGCCGAGAATATCAGCCGCAGCTGCCCCGGGACTGTCGCATCCATTATGCGGCAGCACCGGCGTGTCCTCGGCTCTTCTTGCCGCCGTGTAGCAGTGGCAGCAAGGTAATACAAGGGGTTAATGATGGTGGGGGACCACCGCCATTAACTCCAGGCTTGATCATGGCAGCGTCTATGAGACAGCTGACATGATCAACCCGTAAGTAAAGTGAATAAAACACAGACACCGAAAAATCCTTTATTTTAAATAAAACAAACAAGCCTCGTTCACCATTTTATTAACCCCTCCCGCACCAAAGCTCCGGCGTAATCCACCGCTCCGGCGTAATCCACAGGTCCTGCGCTGCTTCCATCCAGCCGCGACTGTCACAGACACAGCGCTGAATGAAAGCAGCAGACAGCATAGGTAATTACCGGTCATTTCCCACGGCCGGTAATGTGAACTCACAGCCGACCGTGGGAAATGCAGCGATCTGTCCTCTATCCCTCTATCTATCCCTCTATCTGTCTGTCTATCTATCTATCCCTCTATCTATTCTTCTATCTATCTACTATCTCAGGATTAAATGACTTTTTTTTTTTTCTTCAATGTGCTTTATTGCATTGAATGCAATAAAGCACATCCCAACCCGCACGCGGCAAAACCGCGGCAATACCGCGAACAATACCGCGGTAAAACCGCAGCAAACCGCATGCGGTTTTCGGGTGCGGTTTCCCGCGGTTTTTTACCGCGGGTGCGGTAATCTTTGAGAGCATGCGGAATTTTCTCAAGGAAATTTCATTTCCCAGTGCGCACAAGGCCTTTACTCTTAATTATTGAGGTTTATTAACCTCTTGGATGGACAGACCACACTCTCCGGTTGTTCATCATCAAAAATACAAATTGCCCAATAATTGTGCACACAGTGTGATCGCAGGCTGTAACTTTAGATCAGTACCGTGAATGTATTGAAATTTATTCTCAAAGGTCCACATTGTAAACTAATGAAATGTGTTTAAAAGGACACTTGCATCTAGAGAAACCAGACCCCCCCCCCTTACTAATGCCTTACTATCCACAGGTCACCTGAATTACACGGGAGAGGAGATCTACATAGTTATGTGTCAGACCTGAGCAAGCAAGCGGACCTAGACATTGCAGAGTCAAAGCGGCCCAGGCTGGATCTGTTACAAGAGCCACTGATGAGACACTCCCCACTTCTCAACCAGAGTCAACATGGAGCTGGGGAAGATCTGGGCAAGGTAAGACGGCCTTCACCAACCAAAACATTTCTCTAGGTGCCAGTTGTTATTACTTCCATCAAGTTGGAACAGTTTCTTTGGGTGTGACCCATTTACTGAACAGGCAGGGTGACTGAGGACACAAAATTTTTACTATCATTGCTGGTTGTCAATGGGTTAACTGAGCACTGCCTCTAATGAAATTTAGAATTATGATAACATTGTCTGTCTTCTGAGAATCACAAATCTGTTTCCATTTAAATCCTGTTTTTCTTCCCTCCACGGAGGATGGTACCGAGATGGTTGGAATGCTCTGCAGGTTCTGGGGTGGGAGAAGGAGTTGAGTTAAGCCAGCAGCCCTGTTATCCATGTTTCACTTGGATCCAGGCCATTGGGGAGGGCGGGTACTCTGTTGTGTCTTTTTTTTTTTTGTGTGCATATTGTTAACCCTAGATCCACTATATAAGGTTTCGGTTGTACTCTTCCTTGATAGACTCCAGTGTACTACAGACATATGAAAACTGCAAGACCGCACAATTGAATATGTCTGCAGGTGACATGGTAACTTTGCCTGTCATTACAATTTGAAAAAAAGATCTGCGTAAGCCATTGGCTTAGATTATAAAAAAAAAAAAAACAAACCCAAAAACTCAAAGGTATTTCCTTTTTTATGATTTTATGTTCTACTTAGAAGGGTAGCCCAATCACTCTTGTGTGGTAACTATAACCTATAGGAGAAAATGGCGGTGATGAGGTCTATATCTGGATACCGTCCAAACCTATTCAGCAAATGTTATATGAATGGAGCCTTAGGCACACTTTGAGTATTTGGTGATTTTTATTTTTTTTATTTTTTACCTCAGTATTTGTTAGCCAATACCAGGAGTGGGTAAAAAAAATACAGAAGTGGTGCCCGTGTTTCTGTTAAACTTTTTTCTTCTGATTGTTCCACTCCTAGTTTTGGCTAGAAATATCGAGGTAAAACACTAAATACACAACATATGAACGCGGCTTTACTCTAGTTAAAGGACTGCCATGAAGATATTTTTCCCTAAAACTGTGTTTATTTGCATGCAGTATTGTGTGTTTGTTAATATACTCCACTACCGCCTTCTTCTCCAGGATCCAGCGCCTTTCTGCTCCTCTTCTTAGTGACGTCATAGCTCTTCAGACTCAGCAGGTCACGTTGTGCTACACGTTACCAAGAACTGCCTTTTAAAGTGAAAATCTATGGAGCGTCAGACCAAGGCACCATAGAATTTCATTATAAAAGAGACTTCCAGCTCACACACAGAGCATATATAGTAAGCCGGATAGTCTGACAAGAATTGATGTCAGTGAGAAAAGGAGCAGAAAGGCGCTGGATCTCAGAGAAAAAGGCGGTAAGTGGGTATATTAACTCACACTCTACACTACATGCATATATATATATATATATATATATATATATATATATATATATATATATATATATATATATATATATATACAGATTCATTATAAACACCTCCATATGGTGGGAGGGCTTAAAGGGAACCTGTCAGCAGAAATTTCCCCTAAAACCTAACAGATTCCCCCTCTGCAGCTCCTGGGCTGCATTCTAGAAAGGTCCCTGTTATTATTGTGCCCCCTTTCTGACAAAAAAAAAGAGTTTATAAAGAGGTACCTTTTTGGCTTCGGATTCTATAAATGTGACACGGGGGCGGGCAGCCTGATGGCCGTTATTCTGCCCCCTGGTCCTGTATGCCGCCCCCATCGCTGATTTCCATACTTTTGGACGCCGCCCACTGCTCCAGCCATCCCCGCGCATGCCCAGTGCCAGTCTCACGGGACTGAGCATTGTGACTGCTGGTGACGTGTGCGCAGACAAGTGATTATGGGCGGGACTGTGACTGTTATCAGCAAGTACCCGCCCATAATCTCGTGAGCGCGCAAACCGCTCCAGCGGTCACACTGTGCTCAGTGTAGATGCTAGACTGTATGGGCTGCTTCCAGGGATGACGTCCCCTTGTCACGTGATAGTATTTTGAACACGCCCCTATCACGTGACAAAGGGACGTCATCCCTGGAAGCAGCCCATACAGTCTAGCATCTACACTGAGCACAGTGTGACCGCTTGAGAGGTTTGTGCGCTCACGAGATTATGGGCGGGTACTTGCTGATAACAGTCACAGTCCCGCCCATAATCACTTGCCTGCGCACACGTCACCAGCAGTCACAGTGCTCAGTCCCGTGAGACTGGCACTGGGCATGCGCGGGGATGGCTGGAGCAGTGGGCGGGGTCCAAAAGTATGGAAATCAGCGATGGGGGCGGCATACAGGACCAGGGGGCAGAATAACGGCCATCAGGCTGCCCGCCCCCGTGTCACATTTATAGAATCCGAAGCCAAAAAGGTACCTCTTTATAAACTCTTTTTTTTGGTCAGAAAGGGGGCACAATAATAACAGGGACCTTTCTAGAATGCAGCCCAGGAGCTGCAGAGGGGGAATCTGTTAGGTTTTAGGGGAAATTTCTGCTGACAGGTTCCCTTTAATTAAAACGTAAAGTGCTTTACCATAGGAACTAAATCAAATGATACATGCTTCAGTAACAGAATGGGCAAAAATGGCTCTGGCACCAATGTATGCCTTCTATGTTTCAATGGCAAGAGAGAGTGCATTTGACTTCACCATGTGTGGCCTCATTTTGTGTTTTGCGTACATGTTATATATAATTGTATATCATGAATAGAACACGTACTTATTATAGACCATGCTGCGATTCACATGTTCAGGTTTTTCACAGACCGGGACTGTGCAAAAACATACTCCTCCATTTTTTTCCCCGCTGCACAGATAGAAAGTTGCAATACAAGTCTATGGTACCGTGAAAAACACATATAGCACACAGATGGTATGTGTGGGCCATCCATGTTTTGTCTGTGATTAACATTGCAAAGGATAGGAGAAACTTTGTCATTTGTTTAGCCATACGTGAAAAATACTGATAAACTGAGAAAACACTGATGAAAGCTTATTATACCGGGCTATTTTTTTGCATATGTGAAAAGTATGGACATCTGACTGAGGCCTCACACTAGCCTACATGCTACTGTAGGGCTACAAAAGATGTAATGGCAAGACCCCGTAGAGCGGTTCATTGCTGTAGATCCCCTATTGACTTCAGTGGAGAGCTGATGAGACTGGGCTCCCATATATCTTTGTCTGAGCCACACACATCTGATGAGATGCTTAGGCCTCATTCACACATTAGTTTTATTCATATCAGTTTTTCTTGTATGTGAAAAAAATAAGAAGTGTCTCCACCTCCAGACTCTCCTTGTGTACTCCTGAAGTATACAGTATGGCAGTCCTCACACTGTACTTCCAGCAACGCTTTAGGAAGTCTCTCTAGAAGACTTTGTTGTGGTGGCAGTTAGTAACTAGATTGGTGTCCTGTGGTCTCCTTGGAGTTCATCCAGCATTGTCCCTGATCATTGCCTCTCCGCAAAGCTCTGTTATGGGAACACTAATCTGTTACTGGGATTAACATCTCAGAGTTTCCAGTGGGCTGGGCCTCCCCGTTATTCATGAAACTGGCTGTGACTTGTATTGACCTTGGCAGGGATCCCAGTTGGCCAGGAGGTAAACTTGCACTTGCACACTGCGTAGCCGCATACCGTGTGAGGGAAAGGCTGAGCAGGCACAGACTCATGAAGCTGAAATGCTCTGTCAGGATGTGTAGGAGTGGATTTAGCTTTGAACCAGTCGATCAACAAATCCTGGAAGTAACGCCTAGCAGGCGGAAATGGAGTCTGGTTTATGTTATGTCACATTCTTGGTAATATGTAGAGGTGGCTTTCAGCAGGGAATAGATGCTTATTACTGTAAAACACCCGAAACAGTGCGATCTACAGATGGGCGTCTAGCTTGGGTTGTATAGGTTACTTTGCATATTTTTTCACATGGAGAATTGCCTAGAAAATAAGACTCCATACATAGTTGGGTCTCTTTGACATCCGGTACTTCCTCTAAGCTGCGTCTTACTGGCAAAGGAGAACAGAAGACAATTCCAGCATTGTATTTAACCTGTTTTATTCATTCCGAGCCACGTATTGCTGCAGTGAAAGAATACATGCCATGGGCACTGGGTCATACAAAAATGGTGCAGTGTACATATGTAGTAAAAAAAAACCTGTCATGGTATTGAAAAGACATGGCGTAGCAGGCCTGCTAGTATCGTCTGAAGTGTACAGTGATTTGCAGCTGGTAAATCTGGTGTGACGTATATTCTGTACTTTGTGTCCCGTTTCACACACCTCCACTTTTACATTTCATGAATATTTGTTCTCTAAATTACGAATACTAAGAATATGAAGGCTTTTTTTCCAGACTATTTTTATGCTGACTTTCTCTTGATTGTTTATGCAACTTTTCTGTTTCACATTGCTAGTTCTATGCCACCTGGTTAGGTGAGTGGATTATGAGGAGCCAGGGCATAAAGCTATTGTGTTAAATGAGACTTCTGTAAATTATTCAGTACATTCTTGTCTCTTGCTTAAAGTTCAGATCCGTTAAAAAAGAAATAAGGTGGATTGTCCTAAACCCATCTTAACTGCCTTGTATATCTGTCTTGTGAATCTTAAGTACTAAACTACCTTAGATCTTCCAAGAAAGCTTCCGTGTCTTCCATCAGGGTTATAGGGCTTTATGGATATGCTAAACTTTCACTTTACAGTGAACGTAGCCCATGATGGCCATAGGAGACCTCTGATCATTGGCCCAACTCATATTGAAATTACTTATAATTTATAGTTATGAAGGTTGATGAGCAGCTGCAAACTAAGAGTTTTCTCTTATTTAGTATAAAACAATATAAAATGTATATTACAAAGCACATATGCGCAGTAATTGTACTAAAATTTATTCATTTCACCTTCTCTGTGGGCCAAATAGTATCCTATAGGCCTCAGTGCAGAATATGAACCTGGTCCCCATCAGCTTGTTGGTCAAATGTATGGGCCTCTGTAGTATTCTAGATCCTATAAAGATGTATGTGTGCGCCCAAACAAAACCCAAACAAAAAAAGTACAGATAAAATATAGATAATTTATAAAAGGCGATAAGATCACTTACTACTACGTTTGGGTGTCCGCCTGCAGAAAGCGTATACTCCCGAAAATGGTGCAAGACAGAGCGCACGCTGACTCAATCTGCTCCATTAGAGTCAATGGCCCTGCTGATGCATGCGACCAAAATAAGTTTTGACACGGTGTTCGGACGAAAGCTCCAACTGGACCATTGAACGGAAGTAAAAAACGAAATGTGAAAGCAGCTTCATAGAAGGTCCACGAATTTTCTCTATATAACATCCAGGTGTTGTACCCCTATCATGTTCACGTTCCATCTATCTTGGTACTGTCGTTCCAGCTCTTTGATATCCTGATGAAATCCTTCTCCATGCTCTTCTTGCACCAATGTTTTCAGGAAAGTAGTCCAAGTGGAAAGTATAAAATGAAACTTCAAATTCATCAGACAATTTAAGGCTTGGAATTGGCTTGATTTTTTTTGTGGTTACCTAGATATTTCTTCATGACTTCTTTAAAAGAATCTCAAGCCCTTTTCTCATTCAGGAGTTTACGAATTGGTAAACAGGTACTTTAAAAATCTCTCCTCCTTTGGTAGAATTTTCACAAACTGCTTCATCAGTCCTAGCTTAATGTGGAGTGGGAGCAGGAGAACCTTAGTGGGATCAACTAAACTTTCCACAATTATGTTTTTGAGTCCAAGTTGCAAAGATGTTCTCGTTGGCCAACGTTTTTGGCTCCAGTGATCAGTTCTATCCCAGCTGTCCCATTCACACACAAAGTATGAGCACTCTCTGTATCCTGCTTGCTGCTCAAGAAGCAAAGAGAGAACTGTTTAGAAAACCATATATTGACCATCCTTGATCCTTGTAGTTAAGTTTCGTAAGAATAATGTCTAAATTTTCATAGCTTTCCTTCAAGTGCAGAGAATGCCCTACAGGCACTGAGGCATAATTGCTGCCATTGTGCAGTAGCATAGCTTTCAACTTTTTGGGGTGACGCCATAAGGAGTCTCCACTCGCTCACATTGTACTCATTGTTACATTTTACCATCAGCCAATAAACATCACTGCAATACACTATAGCACCTTCTTGAGAAAAGTATGGAGGGAATTCCTTTTCTCTGCTTTTGTACCATGAAAAAACTGTGACCCAGAGCTAGCAGGTTCTTTCCTTTCGTCTAGCGCCTAAACGTTCTGCAGAATGTTTAGTAAGGTCCAAGTATGGAAGGAATCCTTTTGAAGTTAGTGTTTGTGAAAAAACTAGACTTGATGAAATTTTTTTCGATATTTTTACTGGGTTCAGCGATCGAAAGTATATATCACCTCTTACTTTTCAAACCATTTTACCCTTTCATACCATGTTAAAAATATGAGGGTCACAATAGGGAATTTTTAATGTCCTACATTTTGGAGTAATAATATCCTCTGTTTTGGTGCCCATACAGCAATTTTGTTCCCAAATTGTCATCTTACAGTAATTATGTCCCTCACTTGCTATCATAAACAAATGCATGTTCTCAATCTTTGCCCCTATCCTATAACCATATACCATACCCTAGCTCCCATCCTGTAATAATGTCCCCTGTCCAGGCTCACTTATTTAATAATGTTCCTTGTCTTGGCCCCTTTCTTCAAAGGGGTTGTCCATTTTTGACAGACTAGTGAGGCCTCACACTGTGCACATTGCACATTCTCAGGATTCTCCAGTGTCTGGAGCAGGCATTCATGTGGCCGTAAATATGCCATATTCATACTACCGGCCATATTCCGACTAGACGTGCGCCGTCTTGCTTAATACACGTGAATTGAGCAAGGCTGTGCATGTCTTGCCAGAATGTGGCCGGATGTATGCATATTGCATACTTGTGGTCACATGGAACACCCGATCTCGTTGCCAGCATTTCTCCTTTTATTAATAGTCATTTAATCTAGTGTTACTCTCCAAATACGTTTGTTTGTTTTTTTAATTAATTATATTCCCTTGTTTCCACTGCGATGACTCTTCCTCCTCAATAGCCAGTGCCAGTGCAGGGCAACACATAGCATTGAGTTCATGTGCCACACACTATGTGCCCACCGATGTCAGCTGCTGGCTGGTATTTGGCTTTTGTGGTGCAGGGAGCCGGTGTCTCTGTGTCACAATACATTTCAATTGAATGTGTGTCAGAGGACGCACATCCAGCTGAAACAGGCGATGGTGTTGGCGGCCCCACCCCCTGCACGGGCCCAGTCACTGTCCTTATGTCCCTGCAGCTCCCTTACATAGCGTCAGCATATTCTGCAGTACTATACAGAGATTGTCATCATTACGCTCACATCATCCCTTGTCTCTCCAATTTATTCCTGAAATCAGAATAAAACACATGTAGTGTCCAATTTCATGGGAATCCAGTTCAGTATGTTTCTGGAGAGTGAGTTAGAGCCAACTGATATTCCAAAATACAAGCCTCATCTGATGTATACTAAATTTCTAGCAGTACTCTATGCATGATCACACATCACTAGCATAGTAACGGTGTATGCACGCTTTTCTTACAGTATATATTTATCCTGTGCGCTCCTGAGTACACAGTGAGTAGAACCATACATTCCTTTTTACCCTGCGGAGGCCAATGAGTGTGTCCTTTTAGCCCCTGTAGGGCAGTATATGTTGTTTTGTTTTCTATTTTTATTTTTTGCTAGCTAGAACAGTACATGAGATTCATCTATAAACGATCATCATAGGTTTAGTACTGCATTACTACATAGAGTTCACTAGAGCTTCACTGTGGGGTTTGTTTGTTTTTTGTTCTTCATTTATTGGCATCCACTTGATTTTATACCAATCTATGAAATATTAATTCTGACTGTATGCAGTGTGGCGCATTTCCTCTGCCAAGGTGTCATACAGGAAACGTGCATGTGTGAGCGCGGAATTCAGATTTTCACCGTCGCTCTTGCTCCTACTCCTATGCTGGACTGAAGCGGGCTTTACACGCAATGACATCGCTAACGAGATGTCGTTGCGGTCACGGAATTCGTGACGCACATCCGGCCTCGTTAGCGACGTCGTTGCGTGTGAAACGCACGAACAACCATTAACGATCAAAATTACTTACCTGATCGTTGATCAGTCGTTCTAATCCCGATTATCGTTGCTGTTGCAGGACGCAGGTTGTTCGTCGTTCCTGTGGCAGCACACATCGCTATGTGTGACACCGCAGGAATGAGGATCATCACCGTACCTGTGGCCGCCCGCAATGAGGAAGGAAGGAAGTGGGCGGGATGTTCTGCCCGCTCATCTCCGCCCCTCCGGTTTATTGGGCGGCCGCTTAGTGACGCCGAACAAACCAGCCCCTTAGAAAGGAGCCACAGCGACATCGCTAAGCAGGGAAGTACGTGTGACGGGTCCTAGCAATGTTGTGCACCACGGGCAGCGATTTGCCCGTGACGCACAACCGACGGGGGCGGGTATTTTCACTAGCGATGTTGCTGTGTGTAAAGCCCGCTTTATCTGAATAAAGATAAGTCTAAAATAATCCTATTATAATTGCTACTTTCTGTAGTGGTGTTGCTTTGTCCTGCATACCTGCCATGTTATAACTATAATTATCACACACCGATTTATAACACACCAGATCGTGGATGGCAGGTTACCTCTGAGGGTGCTACTTTCACGTCTTGAGATCTAGATACGTGGGACTTATGGTAAAACATTTTAAGTTTGAGTATTTTTAGAATGGAGAGAATTCACTGAACTGTGCATGATCAACTGAAAGTAATTTCACATGATTATTGGAGATCTAATAGGAGCTGATCCGCAGTTCTCGGCAGCAGCCGCTACTCATTGTGCACAGCTGTGCTGTTCTGCTTCATTCGCGGTTCACATCATGCCGCCAGTGGAGCGAATAACAGCTGGCCCGATGGGGGAGCTGGGTGTCTCCAATCTGACACTGATGACCCATTCTGATGACCTGTGCTATTTTGTTGACTCTCTTACTGTACCTAGAAAAGCGTACTGGACTAAGCTTTTCAATAAAAGAGGCCACATTATACTATACTGTATGCATCATGTTACAATGCAAGTCAATGTGCGCAGTATGTATGACAAGCAGTCATGTACTGGGGCATGGCATATACTCCAGTCATAAGAGATTGTAATGTACAGTACAAACTCTGAAATTGAGCCATACAGATAATCCATGGTAAACTGGATTTTTCCCCTAGAGAGGAGATAGGAAAAAGGAGACATATCATTCCCCAAAATTGTTTTATTTATTTTTACCTGATGAAGGCCCCTTGAGGGCAGAAACGCATTATATGACTCAGGGCTGTGGAGTCGGAGTCTGAGTCGTGGAGTCGGAGTCGGAGTCGGAGCTCATTTTGGTGGAGTCGGAGTCGGAGTCGGAGTCAATATAAAATGCACCGACTCCGACTCCTAAAATATATAATAAATTGGGGACAGGAGTGCAATGCAGAATGTGCTGAATATTTTACTAAATAACAACATTTAGTATAATGCTTATATTTAAGTGAAAAATTTATTGTAGTACAATGTGAACATCAGACATTTAATTGTTTTTATGATACAATAATCAAGATATTTGGATAGAACATAAAATATTTATTGGAATACAACTTTAGAACACAAAAAAACTAATAAATTGTAAATATGTAATATATATAATATATATATATATACAGTGTATATACACACACACAAGATATATATGTAATCTACTGTATATTACATAGTGTATTACATATTTACAATTTATTACAGTTTTTTGTGTTCTAAAGTTGTATTCCAATAAATATATTTTATGTTCTATCCAAATATCTTGATTATTGTATCATAAAAATTATTAAATGTCTGATGTTCACATACACATATTCATGTACTACAATAAATTTTTCACCTAACTATAAGCAATATATGTAGGAGTCGGAGTCGGTGCAAGAGAATTTGAGGAGTCGGAGTCGGAGTCGAAGGTTTGGCTTACCGACTCCACAGCCCTGCTTTTAATGCCAATAAAATAATCAAAATTTATTTGTACGAATTCATGGTGGTCCCTGGAAGCACAACGTTTATTATACCTCAAATAATCCATGATGGCTGGCCTTTCATATTTTTACATATTCATATTACTTAAGTGTTTGGTCCACTTACAGCAGCTATTATCTGTTCATAAGGTGTATTATTTCTGGGAGTCCTTCTCTGATCCTGAGAAGGAGAATTCATCTGTTAAAATAATTAAGTACTGGTCTCATTTGCTCTTTTCCCTTTTATTTAAAGTCAATAATTAGCCATTTTGTTGGCTCTGCCATCTCAATTAGCCTTGCAAGCTTTGAATGGGGTGACAACGCGCATTTTGACCATTTGTAGTCAGTCTTGACCTCTTGTGGTCATTGAGGTCCCAGTGCTTGGACCATCAGTAATCAAGTTCTCACCTATCCTGTGATTGTTAGGACCCCTCTAAGGTCTTCATGGCTGACATTGTCCACAGTCTGTCCACTTGGCTATAAACAAAGATTTTAGATGCGGCCTAGCCTAACAGGAATTCTCCTTCAGGTTCTATAAATAGTTCATTATAAGTATGAAAATGTCTCTGTTGTGTACATGATACCCCTAAGTAGGATCCATACCGTCTTTTTCAAAGATATTCCAATATCTTTTGAAGAAAAGGCTTGTGTTCACTCTTCAGAGAAAACACAGTGCATAATGCAAGCTTCAGTAATGGATTGCTGGCAGCGGATGGTAGAGGGAGGTCATCCGGGGACGCCCAACACCCTCCGCTGTGTATCACTATCTGTCACTCTCAAGTCTTTCAATTTGCCTTTGCTCTGTTGGAATGAAATAATAAGACTATTTTGGCTGAATGTCTGCAGTACAAAAGATATAACTGGAAACTCTTCACTGTTACAAGGACGTAGAAATAATACGGGTACAACTGTCTGTTTCTTTGGTGATCTTAATTACTGCACAGACAAAAAAAAAACCAAAACGCCATTATGAATCTCTCTGCAACACTTACAATGAGAAGATGATTGTTTATTTGAAACACTGGCAGGTTTATATATTATAAAAAATATATATACCGGTACTTTTATTTATTTTTATATTTTTTTTAAAAAAAAAGCTGCTTTCACTTAAACCACACCAACTTTTTTTTTTTTATAGGACTGAAAGCAAGCCCTCAAAGTGTCTTGTACAGTTTCATAAAGGTCTATGCTAGATAAAATAGTAAAAAAATAAATAAAAATAAAAAGTTTAGTTACTCTGTAACTTGATTAATTACATGCTAGAGATTTATAGATTTAAAGAGGATTGATTTTTTTTTTTTTTTTACCCAAAACAGGTATAGGGGTAACAGTCTTTTGTCCAATTTTTGTTGTCAACAATACCACATCCCTGATTTGCCCTTCAGGCACTGTCTGTCTGCATTTTTGCAAAATAGATCAATGGCTTCTGTTAAATCGAAAGCTTTGTTACTAGTGTCAATGAGGCCTTTTTATTTTGTGTTTTTTTTTGTTTTATAGGTTTTGGGTAGTTTTTTTTTTTTTTTTTTTCGCCCCCCCGATAAATGTCATGCTTTATTTTACGTATTTTGTAACTGGACTTTATGGCCACTTTTTCAATAGTGATTGTATTTTTATTATGATATTAAAGTGGCTTCCTAAGTCATTTTAGTATTGATGACCTTCCCTTAGGATAGACCATCAGTGTCACATCAGTAGGGTCCAATACCTATCTGCAGTGGCTGGATCTTAAACTTTACTATAGGAGGTTCACAGGGTTGTGGTGTGGGGGCTTCTCAACGCTACTAAATACACATATATGTCGTTCAAACATTAATTAAAAATCACTGTATAGGCACTCCTCTTTAGTGAGTAAGGTGTTACTTATAAAAGGACCCACACTAAAATCTATATAAAGCAGATACACATAAAAGTGGGCTTTACACGCTGCGACATCGCTAGCCGATGCTCGCGATGGCAAGCGTGATAGCACCCGCCCCTATTGGTATGCCGATATGTGAAGATCGCTGCCGTAGCGAACATTATCGCTACGGCAGCATCACACGTACTTACCTGCTCGGCGACGTCGCTGTGACCGGCGAACCGCCTCCTTTCTAAGGGGGCGGTTCGCTCGGCGTCACAGCGACGTCACTAAGCGGGCGCCCAATCAAAGCGGAAGGGCGGAGATGAGCGGGACGAGCATCCCACCCACCTTCTTTCTTCCTCATTGCTGGCGTGTGGCAGGTAAGGAGAGCTTCCTCATTCCTGCGGCGTCACACGTAGCGATGTGTGCTGCCGCAGGGACGAGGATCAACTTCGCCCAAGCGACAGCAGCGATAATTGTGAGAGGACCTCCATGTCAACGAGGAGCGATTTTGGATGTTTTTGCAACGATCCAAAATCGCTCCTAGGAGTCGCACACAACGAGATCGCTATAGCGGCCGGATGTGCGTCACAAAATCCGTGACCCCAACGAGATCGCTGGAGCGATCTCGTAGCGATTAAAGCCACCCAAAGTCAATTTCAATGGGAATCGTAAGGAGAGATGGATAAACACATTTTTAACTGTACACTTTGAATACTGTGGTTAAATAGCATATATGATAACGTAAGGAGAGAAAAGGTACAGTAAATGGGTGATCACATTTTCTTTAATGGGTAAAATTGCAAACTGCTGTAAAAATAACAAACTTTGCAATGTGTATAATCATGTCTAGAGCACCGGTTACATCTGCAGCCTCAGAGTGGCCTATTTCCCAGGCAAGGAGCTGGGATCTCTTACAAGCGCTATACTTTACAGCCTGCAAGCACCGCTGTACCGCAGCGATCTGACCAACTTCAGGCCTCCTGCACGTCTCCCATGCTGAGAGGTAAATCTGCCTCCAGCTATCAGTATAGAAGAGAGCTCCGCTCAGACTCTGTGCGACACCACCGCTGGTCCAAACTGTCAATCTTCACACGCACACTGCCCCTTGGCAAGTAGGAAACGGAGAGGCTGTGCGTTTCTGCAAAAAAAGAAGACAAACCCTCTAAATCTCTGTTCTGTCTAAAGCTGGTCATGCACAAATATCAAAGATACTAGTAAACCATGCCATGAAAAATTATTCATACCCTGTGAACTTTTCCACATTTTTTCTTTCACATTATACTCCCAAACGTAAACGTGTTGGTATCCGCACCAGAGATATTGAAATTTTTATCCCCGTAGGGGAACTTTTATCCCAGTTACAAAATGACCTGACGTGGCAGACATCCTAGTGCCATTCGTTCTCTGAGTTTGCTGGAAAAAGCCAGTGCAGCGCTCAAGCACCGTAGGCAATGAGCACTGCTGCCCCATGGTGATTAAAGCGCCCCGCTCTATTGATCATTACAGGTCCCAACAATGTGGTCGGACCTCCACCAATCGGGAAGTCTGAGGATAAGTAATAATCGCTTCACAGGACATTTTAATGGATTCTTTGTAGAAACAGTTCTTTTTTTTCCCAATTTAGATTGACTTCAGAATTAAATCTGCAGCTTATTAAGAATTGTTTGTTCTATTCTCAGGTACTGGCAGTTCAGCTGAACACATATTTTTACAGGTCTGAAATAGAATATTAATCCTTCTGGAGCAGCTTGCACAAGAATGAGATCAAAATCCTGTAGCTTGTCTGGATCTAGGTCATATTTATCCAGTGATTCAACAGCCTGAAGCAATTTCATTGCTAAACAAGTAACAAATGCTGAATTCCCTCCCTGCAGATTTACAGCTGCCGTTCTACTGTATTAGAGGCAAATGTATGGGTTTTCCTAGAAATAACTGCCAGCCTAAAAGAATGCAGTGCCTGAGGACCAGAAGATGAGCGTGTGGATGAGGGTCAGCAAATGTACGCATAACCAGACTCCTCAGTGCACCCCCACTGCAGTCATATAGCCCGAGACTGACGTCAAATTAATACTACTGTCATAACCCCAAACTTTTACAGTCAAGGCTGAAAGTGTTGACACCCTTGAAATTGTTCCAGAAATTTAAGGATTTCTCCCAAAATATTTTTGCAATGACACGTTTTGTTACACGTTTTGTTTTTTCTTTTGTGTTGGTGCAATACATGCAAAGTAAATAAATGTGTATAACAAACCGTGTAATTGCAATAATTTCCTGGGAGAAATACTTCATTTTCTGGAACAATTTCAAGGGTGCCAACTCTTTTTGGCCATGACTGTTTGTGTCTCTGACATTTGCCCCTCACCTTTTTTTACGCTTCACTCCGGTCTCCCGGCGTCCTCTTGAGATCGCAACTTCTGTCTGCAAAGAAGATGGAAGTGACGTTGCAAATTCTCAATACATGTCTATGAGAGCCTTAATGAGGCTCTCATAGACATGTATTGTGTATTGAGTTGTGACCTCCAGCACACGGCAGGTCACAAACTGCTGCAGCTGCCTGGATAACAGATGAAAATGCTGGAGGATGAGTATAAGATGGGCAGGGGACTTAGTTTTAAAGCACCACTCCCAAAAAAAACGCTGGTGTGGTGCTTTAACATTTAATAAAATAAGTAATTAATAAAAAAGCAATTCTATTTCTGGGATTTAAAGAGTAAACATCATTTTAATATTAAAAAGTTGCTTATTTTCATGTGTGCTCTTAATTTATTAAAGGGGTGGTTTACTACTCTGCAATAGTGGCCACATTTCTGTAAAACTGATAGGGAAGGCTTTTTCTAAATACCTTCTTCAGCCAATTCTGCCTCTGAACGGCGCTATTGCGGTCCGCTCATCCCCATGAAGTGACCCCCGGGCTCCGTGACTTCTGAGATTTGATGATGTCACATCAACTTCCAGTTGACCTAACATCACCAAGGCACTCTGCCAATCAAGCTTATGGGTCTGTGAAAAAAAATCGTCCTGCACTCAGCATGTGAGTGTTGTCCCATTTTCACGGGCTGACAGAATGGAAAAGATGGAGAAACTTTCGTTTTATATTCTTTACATCTGAGAAAAAAAGAATCCCACTCTGATCCCACTCAGATGAAACTCTTATCAGTCTAATTGGCTTAATCGGAGCATTTTTCTTGGATGGAGAAAATGCAGTCGTCTGACGCTGGCCTTATATATAGCCTAGATTCGTATCTATTTTTGCTGCAGATTATGGTTTGTTTTTTTTTTATTTTTTTTTTATTTATTTTTTTTTATTCCTGATTTTTTTTTTTTTACTTGTATGACATTATGGGATGGGCCACCCCTCTTAATTTTACGTTTCAGTCTTTTTTTTTTTTTTTTTGTTTGTGCATCGTCTCAGTAAGGATCAGTGAAAGTTACAAAACGCGTAAGTTTGCGGAAGTTTTTATTTCTGCACATGTTTCACCTTTTTATGTCATGCTATGGTTAAACATTATATTTTATCATTTTTTTGTGGCTGCTGGATTTTCTATCATCACGTTTCTATCATCAGGCTTGGGTTAGGTCATGAAAATCTGGTGGATCGAGGGCCCCTGTGGTCAGCTGTTATCACCTTTTCTGCAGCCGGATGAGAGCAGAGTCCCACTGCTTCATCACTTATTACGCTCTGCTTGTAAATACTTAAGATTAGTGCCTATACATTTTAAAAGGAAAAATTAATTCTTGGCATGCGCATGTTTTAGTTTTCAGTGTGCAATCGTTTTGTTCGTTTTTTATTTATTTTTTTTTTTGGTAAACCAAGATTAACCTTTCTGCATATACAGCATTCGAGGTTTTTTTTTTTTCATTTTTGCCTTTTGTTGCATAGTCCTATCCCCGTACATGATCTCAAGGGTGTTTTTGTTATTTTTTTGTTTCTTTTAGAGATTCAGAATTGTTGAATTGCCTGAAAATCAAGCTCTGATTACTGTGTTTAGACTGTACTTTATTTCTAAACTCATTGCAAGCCATAATGAAGATAATATATCCTTCCGTCTCTTGTGGCTTGAGTAATTTGGTCTGTTATGAATCCTGCGCAGATCTTTGGTTCCAAGAGAATTCTTGAGACTTTTCACAGCTCTTCTCCACGAGTTAGCTTAATGGGAATATAAGTGCAACAGTTAAGCTATCTATGGGTAAGTGTAACTGTAAAAAAAAAAAAAAAAAAAAAAAAATTCTGCTAATGGTATTTCCAGGTTATAACATACTGCTCAGCTGCCTATCTTCTCCAAGGGATAATTGCATTTTCCATCCAAATCTAAATGCTGTCCCATATGGAGGCTGTATAACTGAGCCTCGTTGTGTGCTGTAATTATTCCATTCTGTTGTACACAGGCAGATTGGGTAAAACTGAATATAATTAGAGTTTGACGCTGCAGAAAAATGTGGCGTTTAATAGCACCAATAACATTTGTCAAATAACTTCATCTTTTACAATGCTTTTTATTTCACATCGGCTTTACGGGAAAAGATATGTATGTTCTATCTTTAACGCCATTAAAAAGGAGGATGGTAAATGTTTTACGGTTATTCACTTACCTAGGGGCCCCATGGATTGCAGTTACAGATTCAGCATTGATTAGCAATGATGGATCCTCCCATAATTCCATGCTGCACTATTTTATATGAGCTGGATCTGTAAGGCCGGTTTCACACATCCGGCTTTTCGCCGGTTTGCCGCAGGGCTGTGGAGTCGGTAAGCCAAACCTTCGACTCCGACTCCGACTCCGACTCCTCAAATTCTCTTGCACCGACTCCGACTCCGGCTCCGACTCCGACTCCGGCTCCGACTCCGACTCCTACATATATTGCTTATAGTTAGGTGAAAAATTTATTGTAGTACATGAATATGTGTATGTGAACATCAGACATTTAATAATTTTTATGATACAATAATCAAGATATTTGGATAGAACATAAAATATATTTATTGGAATACAACTTTAGAACACAAAAAACTGTAATAAATTGTAAATATGTAATACACTATGTAATATACAGTAGATTACATATATATCTTGTGTGTGTGTATATACACTGTATATATATATATATATATATATATATATTATATATATTACATATTTCCAATTTATTAGTTTTTTTGTGTTCTAAAGTTGTATTCCAATAAATATTTTATGTTCTATCCAAATATCTTGATTATTGTATCATAAAAACAATTAAATGTCTGATGTTCACATTGTACTACAATAAATTTTTCACTTAAATATAAGCATTATACTAAATGTTGTTATTTAGTAAAATATTCAGCACATTCTGCATTGCACTCCTGTCCCCAATTTATTATATATTTTAGGAGTCGAGTCGGTGCATTTTATACCGACTCCGATTCCGACTCCGACTCCACCAAAATGAGCTCCGACTCCGACTCCACGACTCCGACTCCGACTCCACAGCCCTGGTTTGCCGGATCCGGCGCTCTCCCGTACAGACAATACAGTACAGTGACAGCGCTGTAACTTCCGGGTCACATGCGCCGGTCACATGACAGCATGTGACCGGCGCTTGTTGCTCTGTCACTGTACTGTAGTCACTGTATGGGAGAGCGCCGGATCCGGCAAACCGGCGAAAAGCAGGATGTGTGAAACCGGCCTAACTCTGCTCACATCATTTATGGCAGAGGTCCCCAACCTTTCTGACCTTGAGAGCCACATCCACCTCTAATAGAGGTTTGTGGTACACATCCAGCTCCCGGCTCTCACCTCGTTACCTGTATAATGACAGCAAAAGCTCTTCCGCAGACGTCACAGTGAGGCAGTATACCAAGATCCAGGGGTTCCAACCTTACCCACATTCAGATGTGCTCTTCTATGTGGGGCTACTCACAAAAGTCCCCACCTTGAGACCTCATCTTTATAGCAGTTTGCGGTTTCAATGGTGTTTATGCACCAAGCTGGAAGACAGCCAAGAGCCACACATCATAGGCCCGCGAGCCTCATGTGCGTCCTGAGCAACAGGTTGGGGAACCATAATTTACAGTATGCCATAACTTCACAGAAGAATGTACACAGATGGGACTTGTTGTTTTTGTTGCATTGCAGATTGATAAAAAGCTTTGAATGCTGAGTGTCCAGAACAATGGATATAACAATGGCAGTCCTTACCAGTCCTTACGAGACATGCTGGGCTGTGACGCGCGGTGAAACGCCAACCACAGTCCAGTCACTTATGGAGACTGGGGAAGGCCGCAATGATGTCAGGTCAACTGGAAGTTGACGTGACCTCACCAGATCCTAGAAGTTATGGAGCCTGATGGGTCACATCATAGGGATGAGCAGGCCGCGATAGTGCTGCGCTCAGGTAGAATTGACTGAACAAGGTATTTAGAAAAAGCCTTCCCGATCAGTTTTACAAGGATGTGGTCACGACTGCAGAGAAAAGAACCACCCCTTTAATGAAAAGAACGGCTTAAAGGGAATCATTCATGTGAAAAAAATCCTGTTAGCCTGCAGAAATGGGGTTAATCTGCAGGTTAATAGCGTTTTGAAGCCGCCTGGTACATGCTCAGAGAGCCCCACTTCTGAGAGGAAATTAACTTGATTCCTCTCGACAGCCACAGGCTTTCAGTCATACAGGTGGTGCCATTCTGCAGGTTGATAGGATTTTTTTTTTTTTACATGACCGCTTCCCTTTAAGCATTTCCTTTTGAGTAATTCCATTGGATTATGGTTTGTTTTTTATTATGCTTTAATATGTTTAAGATATTACTGTGTACTATGGCATCTGAGCTTGGTTGCAGAATGCAACAGACCAGAGGAGGCGCCAGTAAGACCTGAAACGGGCATTGTTTGGGACGCTCTGCCTTCTTCCCTCCTCCTTCTTACATTTTGCACAATCTAATCGACCATTTCGAATAAATGAGTTGTAGTAGGTGAGTGCATCTTGCTTTTTCTACTTGGAGTTTTTTTATAACGTTTGAGGAATTTTTGGTGGAAGAACTGAGCAGAGACTTCAAATGTTCCTCAAAAACATGGAGTCTGCTCAGGTTCTGCTCCAAAACTCAGCAAAAAAACTAAGCCATCTATTTATCAGAGCATTTACTCCAGAAAACAGGTGGAGAACGCATTCAAAACTCATAGTCACAAAAGTTTAACCAACTATTAACTATTTCACTCAGGTTTGAGCACACTCCGACACAATAGCTGAAGATAGGTAGATGATGCATCACATCACATCACATCACATTCAGCCTCTCTTGGACTGGAGCAGCATTTTTGGTAACGCACGGATTCTTCTTGCCCAGTATGTTGCAGCCAGCTTATGATTGGTCCGCATTAGAGGAAGAAGTGCACACCCCAGTGAAATCTCTCTGGTGATGCTATTTGGACTTGGTGAAAGGTCCTCTTTAACAAGGTACTACACTTTGCAACTTCTATGTCAATGAGGAAATGTAGGCAGTATCACGATAATGAGTTCAGAATACAATAAGGTACATTAAAAACAGGTAATTTACAATCTTTTACAATAAATATGGCAATCAAGGAAGTCGCTTGAGATGCCAGCTGACGGCATTTAGGTGTTGGGCAGAGTGGGTGTTTCTGCTTTCAGTTCTCCATATTCTGGAGGCATGCCCAGTTAAGATTCTCTCTTGGGAACTTGCAGGTGCTCCCTATCTCTGCACCGGATGTATCATCTGTAAGAACTGTGTAGTTAGTAGTTCTGAATACGAAAGGTTGGGAAGGGTAATTACTGATACATATTGACTGAATAATCCGCCAGTGCCCAAGCTAACATCATTATTACATTATGCCAAACTGTGCTTGTCCTCACAGCCGCCAGCTACAGGTTAATAAGGAAAAGTAACTCTTTGTAGCCAGCAATCTCCTCTTTATATGATTGCCTTATTTTGCTTAGTAGAGACTTGTTTCTGTAAGGTGATTTGGCAATGTAATGTGAACTCGTGTTTAAGCCTTGTGTATGGTAATCAATCTTCGTGTAGCTTGGTAAGACGCAGTGATTATAAGGAGCTCGGAAGAGGTTAATCATTCTAGTACTACTGCTGCTTGTTTCGGTCTGCTTTGATGTAGCTTGGCAGGCTAAACCTGGTGATGTCATGGTCTTACCGGTAGGCACAGCCACGCCAGTACTATTGTAAGTGTGCAGCTGGTGTGCAGGAGCAAATATTGGAGGAGGGGTATGCGGGGCACTACTGGGCAAAGACTTGAGTCATTGTAAGGATGGAGGGTGGTGAGTGCTATAGGTTGGCCTCTTGCCATTGTGGTTTGTTCTTGTCACATGGGATGCGTTTTTTATAACCTTGATGTGGAAAGGAGAATAATCTAAAGACCTCAACCCTTTCAGTACCAGATCAATATCCTACAGATACACAAATATTGTGCTTTTTATACTCAGCAGGAAATAAATTGTTCTTCTATCTAACAATTGTCAATTTATATGGCAAGAACTCTGCATTGTTTCAGCACATCCCAGTGATTTGGAGATTATTTTTTTGTGACACATTTTATGATAATGGTAAATTTAGGTTGATATGTTTGACATTTATTTATAACAAGATCCGAAATTTGACAAATTTCTGAAAATGTGCAATTTTCAAACTTTTAATTTTTAACCCTTAAATCCAGATAGTCACACCAAAACAAAATAGTAAGTAAATGACATTTACCCCATGTCTGCTTTATATCCGCACCATCTGTAAAAGGGTTAGTTTTTTTTTTTATTATTTTGTTAGTATGTTAGAAGCTTTAACATTGAAGCAGTCATTTATCAAGGAAATTTCCAAAACTTATTTTTTAGGGACCTATTTAGTGTTGAAGTTGCTCTGGTGGCCTTATGTATTGGAAAACCCCCAAAAGTGATACCATTTTAAAAGCAGCGCCTCTGAACATATTCAAGTTTGTTGCCAAAAATGTATTACCCGTTCAGCTGGTTTTCAGGAATTATTACAAAGTGGCATGACCGGAAAGAAAAATGTTTTTACCATTTATTCATGTTGCTAACTTCTGAACAGGTCACGTCATAATTTGGCCTTGAATTTCCATGGCAGCCACCAGGACCACACAATCCTGATCCCAGGATGCCGATAGAGTTAAAGAGGGAGCCTCCCCTCACGCTGTTAACTATCTAGATGCTGTAGTCACTATTGACAGCAGCACCTAAGGGGTTAAACGGCCGTGGTCGGTGTCAACACCAATTGTGACTGTTGGTGCATTTTCACCAGTCAGGGGATACTATTCACTTACACCTCAAGTCAGTTTTCAGTTGTCTTGGTGGTCATTAAGGGGCTAAAAATAGCTACTTTTTTGGATATCATCATAAGCCCATTGTTCTAGCTATGAAAAAAATACATTAAGGCGCCCATAACTTTTATTCTTTACTCTTTTTTTCTCCTTTGCGACTATCTATCAAAGACTTAAATTTTTTTTTACTCCCCCCCCTTTTTTTTTTTCTTTACTTTTGCACTAGTGAATAGATGATGATCTTGTTGCGTTTGTGTAACTTATCCAGGCAGTTGAGACATTACTACTAGGGATGATCGAATATCACAAATATGCAGCAATATTCGGCTTCGCGAATATTCGACGAATAGGTCGCCGCTATGCGAATATTCGATGCGCAATGTAAGTCTATGGGAAGCCCGAATAGTTGCTATTCGGCAACTATTCGGATTTCAAATAGACTTACATTGCGCATCAAATATTCGCAAATATTCGCATAGCGGCGACCTATTCGTCGAATATGAGCGTAGCCGAATATTTGAGGTATTTGATCATCCCTAATTACTACTTTTTCTGGTCTACCCGTTCACTAAAGTATATAGAGTTCCAGCCCCTCTCTGCGCAATAACCTCTGCACATATCACAGAGCATGCCTACAAAACTCTTCCCCCAAACTTACTGAGTTTACATGAATAGATCCTATCCTGATCTTGGCGCTAAATGTTTATACTCATATAGAGCAATTATAGCGCTTTATATTATTATCTTTGCATGTAGTTAATATAAAAAACATCATAGCCTCCCTACACTCATCTGCTGCACATTTGCTGATTTTACTGTCCGTAGGCCATGTTTTATGTGGTGATAATTTTGTGGTCTGATACTAATATTTTTGTAGTTATCCATTGAGTTTAATCTATGACCAAAGCGACTAAGATAGATAAATCCGCGTCTCTTTTGACTTCTTTTACACAAAGCAATCTATTACCCTAGTGAGTTTGTAGTCCTTTTTTGTTACTAGCTGTGTTTGGGCATATAATATTAGGGACCTGTCCTCCGGATGGATCACCAGTATCAGATCGGCTTCTCCAGCAATTAGTACAGTCTAAGGCCTCCTTCACACGTCCGTGTTTCCAGTACGTGTGGTATCCGTTTTCTCACGGCTACCGCACATACCCATCATGTCTTATGGTGCTCTTCACACAGACCATGTGTCAGTGCAAAACTCATGGAGATATGTCCATTTTAGTGAAAAAAAAACAACAACCCACGTACAGTACACATATGGCATCTGTGTGCTGTATGTGTTTACCATTGAAAAGTATAAGAGAAGCTTTGTAATTTATCCGTCCGTGAAGACAACTGATGACACTTATGGTGAAAGTGCACACACAGATGTCACACTGATGACACTTATGGTGAAAGTGCACACACAGATGTTACACTGATGACATCAGTACTATTTTTTCATTTTTTCCACGTAGGGGTTTACATATGGACATGGGAAAGAGGCCTAATCTGTAGTGGCTGATCTCAGGTACTGCAGATCAGCTTCTAGTTAAAGGGAATCTGTCAGGAGACTTTTGCCATCTCATCTGAGAGCAGCATAATGTAGTCAAAGAGATCCTATATCCAACAATGTATCACTTAATTACTGTGTCCAGCCATTCTGACACAATCAGAATTTTTGTATTTAGCCCCATAGCAGAGCTGAGAGAGCTTCCACACCCACACCAGGTACTCTATACAGATTGATACCTCACTGTCAATGTACAATCAGAGGAGGGGGCATGTCTTTGGATGAGTTTGTAGTCCATGCAATGTGAAGTCTTGCTAGTTAAACAAACATGACAAACTAATAACAGATCGGACCTTGACAAGACAAGCATTCCTGAATTCTATGTTTTAACTCTTCCAGCATGCTATCTTCAGATTACGTAGCAAAAACCTGCTGACAGATTCCATTTAAGGGAATAGGTGCTGATCTGCAGTTCCTGACAGTTACACATTGCATGGAGCTGTGCTGTTCAATGTTTATAGTTGGCTGCAATCAGACTCTCACTGATTGGATATTGCTGAAAGTCAACAGTAATATGTCGGGACAACCCCCTTAATTGTGGCAATTATTAAAGAATGAAAATCATTTGACGGGAACAGTTATGTATCTGAAAAACATTTCAAAAGTCGTTTTAGTCAGATAATGTCAAATGTTAAATTTTACCAACAAATGTTCATTAAAGGGGATCTGTCAGAAGGTTTTTGCTACCTCATCTGAGAGCAGCATGATGTAGGCAAAGAGATTCTGAATCTAACGTTGTACCATTTAGATTAGATCTGAAGCCTTTCTGACACAGTGAAAGATTATTGTTTTTTGTTTGTAGCAGAGCTCTGCGAGCTGCCCTTACCCACACCAAGCTTTCAGTGCACATTTCCATACACCGAAGCTGCTAATCACAGAAGTGGCGCTGCTTAGATCCACTAATGATAAAGCTAAGAGGCTTAAACTAACATTGCAGGTAAACAAAAGCCGACTTTGAGATATGAGATAGCTGGCTGTAAACTTCATGTTAACTCTTACATCTTCAGATTATATAGCAAAAATGTCATGACAGTCCCTTTAAATTAGTCATTGGCTTCCAATGTCCAGTCCGTATGGGCATCTTTATAGCAACAGATACATTTTTATTCAGTTGCCTGGTGTAGTTGACTTTGCTCCATTGTGTATGTGTAATTATAAAGCTGGAGTCAGATAACCCAGCATCTTCCTTTGACAAGAGGTGATGGTTAGAGCTCACCCCCTCATCCTCCCTGCACAATGACCTCTGCACAGATCAGAGTATGCCTACAAAACTCTCCCATCAATGAAGATCTCCAGTCTATGGTTTCCTCTGTCTATGTAGCTGCAGATCACATAATCATGTCCAGAAAATAGATTTAAAATAAAGGAGCAAAAATGTTTTTAGTTTTAAAACTAAATTTACGTGATATATTAACTACATATGAGACATGGAATAAAGTGATCCGGCTCTATTATATATACACCTATATTTTCTTAACCTCTGTAATTGAAATAATTTGAGATTCAAAGGGGAACGATATGACACAACAATCAGTATTATTTTTTTTAATGTCGCTGTAATTTGTCCTTTACCCCCTCAGTTCGCGTTTCATTGTGCAATGCCTCCATTATTTTATAGGTACAGTATCTCCTGACCAGCTGTTGTGTGTGATGGCAGAACCCCAGCTATATAGCACAGGGTTGTTACTTCCAATGTGTGTGATGCTGACAATATGTTGTGCCCAACAGACTATGGGGTTTGCATTGTGGGCTGAACGTGAGGTCCCATATCTTGTCTGTGTGGTGGCTGTGGGGGGATAATACCTGTATCGGCTGATTGTCCAGGGCATGAGCAGAGGCACCACAATACTATCGAGCAGTGGCTGAGGGTACTGATGTTCAACTCAATACACAACAGTTTGCCCCCTGCCATAGAGATAGTTCTGTTTTTATATAACTTGTTTTTTTTTTGTTTTTTTTTACTGCACTATTCTATGTCCTGTTGTATATAAATATGTGACTCTTCAGATTATGTGTTATACCATGCCTGATGAAGAGACCTGCGTAGTCTCGAAAGCTTGCTATTATTACCATCTTTTCAGTTGGCCATTAAAAGGTATCAACCACTGAGGACTTCAGTTCGCTTAAACAATTTTTTTACACAATCAGTAATAACTAAACTTATGCTAGAGCACTGAGATGTGTAGCGTACATGCTAAAGGCCAGATTTTCCCTTTTTTTTTTTGTAATGAATAATTCCTTACTGTGTTAGACATGTCATCACCAATTATTATGTATTAGTCTATATTTATTTAATTTATATCTGTATCTGTACTTTGATGAATTGCAGTGCTTGCTGCCGCCGATCAGAAAGTGATATATCATCACTTTCTTTGATGGGAAATCCCCTTTAATTAGTCATTTACTTCAAAAAGTAACTTTACTTCATATTCATTTTATGCTGATTCTAGCAATCTGAAAGATTCCGTGGGTTTCCATTTTCTTACTAAAGTTGCATTTTACTATCCCCAGGATCGCTGCTTATCTGGAAAACTAGAACCCGTGTCCCCCTCCAGTCCTCCTCATGTTGATGGAGAACTGGATCTGCTGCCTACAAGGTTTTCCAAGGAGGAGCTGATACAGAACATGGACAGGGTGGACCGTGAGATCACCATGGTAGAACAGCAAATCTCCAAACTAAAGAAGAAACAGGTTTGTTACCATGTATTGGTTATTCATAGCTTTATAACGTTAGAAACAATACAACGAGCTCATAATTAACTTAGAAATGTGTCCATTATGTCAAAATGAAAGGCACAGAACCATTTTGAATGATGACAATTAGCCACACCCAAGGAGTCTTGTACAATAACAAAGAGTTTTTTAGCTAAAAAGTATGTTTTATTAGCATTTTATATATATATATATATATATATATATATATATATATATATATATATATATATATATATATATATATATATATATATATATATTTATTTATATATATATATATATATATATATATATATATATATATATATTATAAACTTAGTAATAAAAAAACATACAAGAGGACTATTTCCTTATTTCCTGCACATTGGCAACCGAGCAGTGCATATAGTGAGATAAACAGGTATGATAAGTTTATCAAGTTACAAGTAATTGCCACAGATGCATAGTTGATCATTATATGTGATGTGCACATTGAGGACTATGCATCTGTTGTAAACTGGCTATGTACAGTGCTTTGCGAAAGTATTCGGTCCGCTTGAATTTTTCAACCTTTTCCCACATTTAGGCTTCAAACATAAAGATAAAAAATGTTAATCTTATGGTGAAGAATCAACAAGTGGGGCACAATTGTGAAGTTGAACGATATTTATTGCTTATTTTAAATTTTTGTAAAAAATAAATAACTGAAAAGTGGGGCGTGCAATATTATTCGTCCTTTGTAGGCTATGTGCGCACGTTGCGTAAATACATGCAGTTACGCTGCGCTTTGTAGCGCAGCGTAACTGCATGCGTCCTGTGTCCCCTGCACAGTCTATGGAGATTGTGCAGGGGCCGTGCGCACGTGGCGTCTAAGAGCGCAGCGCTTCGGCTACTGCCGAAGCGCTGCGCAAAAAGAAGTGACATGTCACTTCTTTCCTGCGCTTTGCCGGCAGCTCCTGCTCTGTCTATGGGAGGAGCTGCAGGCAGAGCGCATGGAATCAGCGCTCACTACGGACATTTCTGCAGCGATCTAAAGCGCACATGTGCTCTTCAGATCGCTGCAGAAATTTCTGCAGGGCTAGTACGCAACGTGCGCACATAGCCTTACTTTCAGTGCAGCAAACACACTCCAGAAGTTCATTGAGGATCTCTGAATGATCCAATGTTGTCCTAAATGACTGATGATGATAAATATAAGCCACCTGTGTGTAATTAAGTCTCCGTATAAATGCACCTGCTCTGTGATAGTCTCAGTGTTCTGTTTAAAGCGCAGATGGCATCATGAAGATCAAGGAAAACAACAGGCAGGTCCATGATACTGTTGTGGAGAAGTTTAAACCGGATTTGGTTGCAAAAAGATTTCCAAAACATTAAACATCCCAAGAAGCACTGTGCAAGCGATCATATTGAAATGGAAAGAGTATCCTACCACTGCAAATCTACGAAGACCCGGCCGTCCCTCAAAAATTTCATGTCAAACAAGGAGAAGACTGATCAGAGATGCAGCCAAGAGGCCCATGATCACTCTGGATGAACTGCAGAGATCTACAGCTGAGGTGGGAGACTCTGTCTATAGGACAACAATCAGTCATACACTGCACAAATCTGGCATTTATGGAAGAGTGGCAAGAAGAAAGCCATTTCTCAAAGATATCCATAAAAAATGTTTAAAGTTTGCCACAAGCCACCTGGAGACGCACCAAACATGTGGAAGAAGGTGCTCTGGTCAGATGAAACCAAAATCTAACTTTTTGGGCACAATGCCAAACGATATGTTTGGCGTAAAAGCAACACAGCTCATCACCCTGAACACACCATCCCCACTGTCAAACATGGTGATGACAGCATCATGGTTTGGGCCTGCTTTTCTTCAGCAGGGACATGGAAGATGGTTAAAATTGATAGGAAAATAGATGGAGCCAAATACAGGACCATTCTTGAAGAAAACCTGTTGGAGTCTGCAAAAGACCTGAGACTGGGATGGAGATTTGTCTTCCAACAAGACAAAGATCCCAAACATAAAGCAAAATCTACAATGGAATGGTTCACAAATAAACATATCCAGGTGTTAGAATGGCCAAGTCATAGTCCAGACCTGAATCCAATCGAGAATCTGTGGAAGGAGCTGAAAACTGATGTTCACAAACGCTCTCCATCCAACCTCACTCAGCTCGAGCTGTTTGCAAAGGAAGAATGGGCATGAATTTCTGTCTCTCGATGTGCAAAACTGATAGAGACATACCCCAAGTGACTTAGAGCTGTAATCGCCGCAAAAGGTGGTACTACAAAGTTTTAATAATACTGCACTTCCCAATTTTCAGTTTTATTTATTTTTTTTTAAAAAGTTTAAAATGAGCAGTAAATATCATTCACCTTCACGATTGTGTCCCACTTGTTGATTCTTCACCATAAAATTTAAAATTTTTATCTTTGTTTGAAGCCTGAAATGTGGGAAAAGGTTGAAAAATTCAAGGGGGCCAAATACTTTCGCAAGGCACTGTATATTATATTATGGGTAAGGGTGCTTTTGCCATATACCGTGTTTTTCCAAAAATAATTCACAGCAGTGATTTTCAGCATTTTCGGAGCAAGACTTACATATAAGCCCTACCCCGAAAATAAGCTCCAGGCGTGGTTCAATAATGAAGTGTCCATGCAGCTAAAAAAAATAACGAATACAGCAGGATACTTCATTATAGACAGCGGACACCCCACAATCCTACTCCCCAGATGCCGAGCAGAGGACCTGCAGTGATCGTACCCCCACGTATATCCGATCTCACACACACAAATATCGAAACACACACTCCACACATACAGTGACACCGATTTTCCTACCAGGAGAATCATGAGAGGCAGTGCGGTGGAGCACGAAGACCTGCGAGTGCAATGCTTTCTTACAGGACCTGCGGACACATGACTTCCTCCCATCACTCCCTGCGGCCAGAGAGATTCTGTACTGCTGGATGTAATGACTGAGTGAGTCTGTGTTTGTGATCTGACCTGTGTGATCTGACCTGAGTATGTGTGTTATCTGATGTGTGTTATCTGATGTGTGTTATCTGATGTGTGTTATCTGATGTGTGTTATCTGATGTGTGTTATCTGATGTGTGTGTGTGTGTGTGTGTGCGATCTGGTGTGTGAGTGTCGGCCAGAAGCAGGGGAGGATGGCGTGCAGCATACCTTCTGGGCGGACCCGCCGGAGATCACAGGGAGAACCTGGGAGCCATGCAGCCGTTCAGGGTCTGGTAATAGTCTCCTGGGAAGGGGGGCCTGCTTTTTTGGGATGGTAAACTTGCCTCCAACCATGTTTCTCCAAGAATAAGACCTCCTCCAAAAATAGGCCCTAGCACATTTTTGGGGGGCAAAAAAAGTATAAACCGTCTTATTTTTGGAAAAACACGGTATATGTAAATGCGTACATGGATGTTTTCTGACCATT
The DNA here is from genome assembly GCF_048569485.1 of Anomaloglossus baeobatrachus. Classification (NCBI taxonomy): domain Eukaryota; kingdom Metazoa; phylum Chordata; class Amphibia; order Anura; family Aromobatidae; genus Anomaloglossus; species Anomaloglossus baeobatrachus. The sequence goes on from NC_134353.1 coordinate 737,643,655, forward strand.
GCGTCTTTTACATGTAACTTGACACCTTTTTTTTTTTTTTTAACCTGTCTTATCTCACTATATGCACTGATCAGTTGTCACTGTGCTGGAAGCTGTCATTTATGTTTTTAGATTACTATCCAACTTTTTCTATAACTGGAATAGCCCTTTACAGATACAGTTAGGTCCAGAAATATTTGGACAGTGACACAAGTTTTGTTATTTTAGCTGTTTACAAAAACATGTTCAGAAATACAATTATATATATAATATGGGCTGAAAGTGCACATTCCCAGCTGCAATATATGAGTTTTCACATCCAAATCGGAGAAAGGGTTTAGGAATCATAGCTCTGTAATGCTTAGCCTCCTCTTTTTAAAGGGACCAAAAGTAATTGGACAAGGGACTCTAAGGGCTGCAATTAACTCTGAAGGCGTCTCCCTCGTTAACCTGTAATCAATGAAGTAGTTAAAAGGTCTGGGGTTGATTACAGGTGTGTGGTTTTGCATTTGGAAGCTGTTCCTGTGACCAGACAACATGTGGTCTAAGGAACTCTCAATTGAGGTGAAGCAGAACATCCTGAGGCTGAAAAAAAAGAAAAAATCCATCAGAGAGATAGCAGACATGCTTGGAGTAGCAAAATCAACAGTTGGGTACATTCTGAGAAAAAAGGAATTGACTGGTGAGCTTGGGAACTCAAAAAGGCCTGGGCGTCCACGGATGACAACAGTGGTGGATGATCGCCGCATACTTTCTTTGGTGAAGAAGAACCCGTTCACAACATCAACTGAAGTCCAGAACACTCTCAGTGAAGTAGGTGTATCTGTCTCTAAGTCAACAGTAAAGAGAAGACTCCATGAAAGTAAATACAAAGGGTTCACATCTAGATGCAAACCATTCATCAATTCCAAAAATAGACAGGCCAGAGTTAAATTTGCTGAAAAACACCTCATGAAGCCAGCTCAGTTCTGGAAAAGTATTCTATGGACAGATGAGACAAAGATCAACCTGTACCAGAATGATGGGAAGAAAAAAGTTTGGAGAAGAAAGGGAACGGCACATGATCCAAGGCACACCACATCCTCTGTAAAACATGGTGGAGGCAACGTGATGGCATGTGCATGCATGGCTTTCAATGGCACTGGGTCACTTATGTTTATTGATGACATAAGAGCAGACAAGAGTAGCCGGATGAATTCTGAAGTGTACCGGGATATACTTTCAGCCCAGATTCAGCCAAATGCCGCAAAGTTGATCGGACGGCGCTTCATAGTACAGATGGACAATGACCCCAAGCATACAGCCAAAGCTACCCAGGAGTTCATGAGTGCAAAAAAGTGGAACATTCTGCAATGGCCAAGTCAATCACCAGATCTTAACCCAATTGAGCATGCATTTCACTTGCTCAAATCCAGGCTTAAGACAGAAAGACCCACAAACAAGCAAGACCTGAAGGCTGCGGCTGTAAAGGCCTGGCAAAGCATTAAGAAGGAGGAAACCCAGCGTTTGGTGATGTCCATGGGTTCCAGACTTAAGGCAGTGATTGCCTCCAAAGGATTCGCAACAAAATATTGAAAATAAAAATATTTTGTTTGGGTTTGGTTTATTTGTCCAATTACTTTTGACCTCCTAAAATGTGGAGTGTTTGTAAAGAAATGTGTACAATTCCTACAATTTCTATCAGATATTTTTGTTCAAACCTTCAAATTAAACGTTACAATCTGCACTTGAATTCTGTTGTAGAGATTTCATTTCAAATCCAATGTGGTGGCATGCAGAGCCCAACTCGCGAAAATTGTGTCACTGTCCAAATATTTCTGGACCTAATTGTATATACAACAGGTCATTGACAGCTTACTGTGCTCCCCACTGACTGTTTCACTCACTACCTTTCCAGCTAAAGACACTAAAGGCCCCCCATACACAATAGATAGCTATGAGACAAACGATGCTTGGCTGATGGCCATCTCAGCCGACCCTCCCATACACAGAAGTGCTTATTCAGTTGAGGACTCCTGTAATCTTCATGAGAGAGCTGCTGCCTGACACTATAGCAGGTGGCTTATCTTCAGGAAAGCAAAGTGATTGGCAGTATGAAATCAGACATGTCTGATCAACATCTACCCCAACCATGAGTTGACCAGTGCCCCCATATACATTAGATTGTTGGTCGAAATCACTATGCTTGGCCGACATTAACCTAGTTTGTATTGGGCTCTAAGACCCCTAGAGCCCAGTCCAATTTCATGACCAGAGGCACGCTTTTATTTTTATTTATTTTTTTCTTCCAATATTGAACAGAGTAGCAAGGTATTATGGTGACCTCTGGTCTATGGGAGACAGGAATGATTTAGGCTGGCTCATTTTAAGATTTCCCTTTAAAAGCTTGCCTCTGGTCATGAAATTGGACTGGGCTCTTCCGTATATCATTTACGGAAAGTATAATATATATGTTTGTGTTTGTGTGTGTGTGTGTGTGTGTGTGTGTGTGTGTGTGTGTGTGTGTATGTATGTATGTATGTATGTATATATATGTATATGTATATATATATATATGTATATATATATGTGTGTATATATATATATATATATATATACGTGTATATAATATATATATATATATATATATATATATATATATGTGTATATATATATTATATTATATTATATTATATTATATTATATTATATTCTTTCTGGAAATAATATGTGTGTATTTGCTGAAAGAGCACTCTTCAAATTGTTCAGAAAATAAAGTATTCCTCCCAGAATATTATTGCAATTACAGAACTTTTCTTAGACACATTTTTATTTCCTTTGTGTGTATTATAACACTACAAAAAGAGAAAACAGGAAAATTAAACTTTTATTTCACGCACAACCCCAAATATTGGCCATACAAAATTGTTTGAACCTTTCCTAACTTATGGGTAAACAACTTTGTTTCAAGCATGTAATACTCTTTCAAACTCACCTCTGGCAAATAAAAGGTGTGGGCAATATGAAAAAATCACACTTGAAATCTGATAAAAAGGGGAGAAATGTACTCAGTTTGTACGTATGGCTGTTTGTGCCAAGCATGGAGAACAGAAAGAGAAGAGAACTGTCTGAGGCCTTGAAAACTAAAATTGTTGAAAAATATAAACAATCTCAAGGTTAAAAGTCCATCTTCAGAGATCTTGCTGTTCCTTTTGTCTACGGTGCACAACGTAATCAAGAAGTTTACAACCCATGGCACTGTAGCTTATCTCCCTGGATGTGGGCATTACAGAAAAATTATTAAAAGGTTGCAGGATAGTTCGGATAGTGGATAAGCAGCTCCAATCTAGTTCCAAAGAAATTGAAACTGTCCTGCAGGCTCAGGGTGCATCAGTGTCAACATTTCAATGAAATGAAACGCAATGGCAGGAGACCCAGGAGGACCCTACTGCTGACTCGGAGACATAAAAAAGCTAGACTGTAGCGTGCCAAAACGTACATTAGTAGGACAAAATCCTTGTGGGAAAGCAATTATCTGTTTACCGAATGTGGCCTACAAAGAAAATAACACAATACCTACAGTCAAATATGGGGGAGGTTCAAAGATGTTCTGGTGGTGTTTTGCTGCCTCTAGAACTGAAAGCCTTGACTGTGTTCAAAGTATTATGAAATCAGAATATTACCAAAGGTTTTTGGGTGGCAATGTAGTGCCCAGTGTCAGAAAGCTGGGTTTGTATCCGAGGTCGTGGGTCTTCCAGCAGGACAATGACTCCAAACATACTTCAACAAGCACCGAGAAATGGATGGAAACCAAGCACTGGAGAGTTCTGAAATGGGAACAATGATTCTGGATCTATACTCCATTGAACAACTGAGAAGAGATCTCAAAATTGTTGTTGGGAGAAAGCACCCTTCAAATATGAGAGACCTAGAGCAGTTTGCAAAAGAGTGGTTCAAAATTTCAGTTGTGCGGTGTAAAGGCCACTTCACACATAACGAGATCGTAAACGAGATCGTTACTACGTCACAGTTTCTGTGACGCAAGAACGACTTCAATTGCGATCTCGTCACGTTTGACACGTACCAACGATTCACCCCCTGCTGCGAAATCGCTGATCGATGCCGAACAGCTTGGGCCATTTCTGGCTCGTTGGAGTCCTGCTGGGCTGCATGAATCTGTATGTTTGACACCCTATTAACGATTTCGTTGACGACCTAGATGAGATGCACGAAGGCGTGTTGTTGCGTCCCCGTTTCCGCGCCCCTCTCTGCACCGATTGGTTAGCTCCAGGTGCAGGTGCGGCTTCGATCCGAAAAACACACCAACAAAGCGACCGGGTACAATGGACGAAGGAATCAGGGTGGAGACGCAGGTTCTATCTCAAAGCAAAGCGCAAAAGAAGTGACAAAGGGTGACGCGATCCAAAATTTAACCGCTAGATACGCCCCCAATCAGAACGCAGTATTGGCCGCCAATGAAAGCGGAGGGGGGGTATGGAAAAGGCGACGCAAATGCACGCCTACGTGACTCACTGCATTTTACTACGCCCCTAATGGGATTAGAATCGTTAACATAGTTGCTGTGTGACAGGGTCCCAGCGATTTGAAAGATCGTTATACGGGACGCATGCTCGTTCATAAACTCGTTATGTGTGACACCCAACATGCGATTTCAACAACGACTCATAAACGATCCAGAAAGTGTGACGTAGTAGCGATCTCGTTCACGATCTCGTTATGTGTGACTGGACCTTAAGAAGAATTGTTCATTGTGTGTATAGGCTATCAGTTATCAGCACCCTGGGCCTTGAGGGCTGGCAGGATTTGGCTCCACTTCCTTTGGCTCGAAGACAAAAATGGATTTTACATTGTGAATATTAATGGCGGAGAGACTTTGGAGCCTGAAAATCCAAATAGGAAAATCTGCTGTAAAAGTAAAGCATAATAAAATCAAAGTATTTGTAAAGTTCTGCAGCTTTTATGTAGGATGTTACTATATCTCAACTGTAAAATAGTGTTCAAAGGTGAACATACAGTATATGAAGGAATTCCTCAATGTCCCTCCAGGCAGCTAGGCAGAGCAACAATTAAAGTACACATTTCCTGAGAAAATGGGTGTGCTTGTTCAGAAGTTCTCTGAAAAGTAGTTACACTTTGACAGTCATCCAGCCTCTGGTGGAACAGGCCGAGATCGGAATCAGAAACTGATCTGTCTCTAGAAGAACACAGTCTTTGTCTGGGAAGCCAGTGATAGAAGGGTCTGATTCCAGTGAGGGTATTTTACAGCTCTATAACAGATTCAAGGCAGAACATTTTTTTTTCTAATGTCTCTTGGACGCCTTTGTAGACCCTCCACTTTCTACCATCTGCAGAAATGGACAGCTTCTAGTTGCTGTATCTTCCCTTCATTCTTGTGTTTTTAAAACCACCACAAATGTTATGACCTAAATGTCTTAAAAGCAGATTATATAGTAATGGAGCAAGAATATCTGGATTTTTTTGGGTTAGAAATGATGCATGGTATTTATTACCAGCACTTTTTTTCCATGAACTGCAGTTGTCTATTTTGCTAACTTGACCAGTAGTGGAATTTCAGTCCAGGAGTCCTTCCTGTGGTCTGGGGTACTGCCAAGCGGAGGGCTGCCCAATAAATCAAAGTAAGGAGACCACAATTCCTGCACGCAATATTTAGATACAAGGCAGCAATAAATGTTTTAGTTTTTTCATACTTTTCACCACAAGAATGTATTACTGAGAATGCACATTTATGGTATGTCCACATGTTTTGGATTTTTTTTTCCACATATTCCACCCCAAAGTACAAATGTTTGCAATTGAAAATGTCCATTGCTTTTCGTATGGCCACAGATTTTCCACTTTTATAAATGATTACTTATTGAAGCCAATTCCAACTGGAAATCTTGACTGGACATGGCCGAAAAATGAGATATTGAATGAGGATAATCTTTAAGTTGGTAAGAGTATGTTCACACAGTGGTTTCTGACCATCACAAAGGTCACAGCGTTTGGCTGCGCAAAATGCTCCCTACTTTCCATTATTCCTGATATCGGTATTCATTGGTATAGGTATCTTTCCTGCCGGATTCTTGTCTCTCCCTTTTGGACCCCTGGGGAACAGCAGTAGGTTCGGTCAGGGGGTCATCATCTTCCCTCTCCCTAGACACAGGGTTTTCTTACCCTTTTGCGTTTGGAACTACCCCGTACCTAGCATGACATTATCCCCAGTCAAAAGGAAGGAAGGGGTATTTAAACACCAAGGGAATACTGACAGTCAACAGCTGGGTGGACGTTGAACCCCTGCTGCGTCCAAAAGGGAGAGAGATGAATCCAGCAGGAAAGCTACCTATAACCAATGAATACCGACAGCAGGAATAATGGAAAGTCAGAGAGCATTCTGCACAGCCAAACACTGCGACCTTTGAGGGCCAGAAACCACATCACTGTCTTTCACACGTGACACATTTGTGACCATTTTATAGTCTCTTCAAAACAAATCAGTTTGTTTAAAAATCTCATTCACGTGAAGCGTTTTTTGTTGTCTTTTTAGCTGAGGTTTTTTTTTTTGTTTTTTTTTTAACCCATTCAGTTGAAAGCATAATAAAAACACACTCAAACTTCAATAAATATGCATAAATACTGGATGCAATTTATCCACCTTTTTTCCTTCCAATACTCTGCATTTTCTGATACGGGAAAAAATGTTTTAAAAAATGCACTGCTTGAACTTCCCTTCAAGGTTAGGCTTGGATTTCCCAATGGAGTCCGCTGCAGGTCACATATATTGTGCTCCATTTTACACCAGTGGCATCTGATGGACCCCAGTGAAATACTGTGCAGTATCTCTGGTCGCCTTTCTATAACTTTGTCTTGAAAATACTGAAAGTTTTTATTGATCGGAAATGTGACAAAATTGCATCTGTAAACTGAGCCTCTGATGGGAGTGTGAAAACAGCCTACAGCAAATCGCTGTTACCACCACTGACAATGACGTTTTATTATTCTAGCACATTTCTGGAAGTTGTCTTGACATTTTACAACTTCTTATCTTCCTCAGCAACAGTTAGAAGAAGAAGCCGCTAAACCATTAGAGCCCGAGAGACCCCTTTCTCCTCCCCCCGCTGAATCAAAGCACCGGAGCCTGGTCCAAATCATATATGACGAGAATAGGGTAAGTATCTGTTATGTGGTGAATGTATGCGCCATTAACCAGAATATCAGCCTCTCCTTTTGTATTAGAATTACTTATGTGTGAGTATACTTTTTTTTAAGATGTGTTAAGTCATGGCCAAAATGTTCGAGACTGACACAAATTTTGTTTTTTGCAAAGTGTGCAGTTTTTATAGTGGCCATTTGCTATTTAATGTACATAGAATTAAGTCATTCCTTGCCATGGAAATTAACTAAATTATAAATACAACCTGCTCATATCCTATAATATATCAGCAATCTTCTCGTTAGCTGAGGAGAAAGTGTTAAAGTGGTTGTCCCGCCTAAATCCACAAGTCTGCAGTCACTCTGTGTCACTCCTCTATGTGGCTGCAGACTTGTGAATCCACACGTCACTCACACTGTGTACTGTGACGATTCTCTGGTGTCAGAGACGGAAATGGCGGTCATATGGCCGCAAGTACACGATGTGCGTACCCCTAGCCATAATCCAACTAGATAGGCGCAGCTTTGCTCAATTCACTTGCATTCAGTGAAGCTACACCCATCTAGTCAGAATTTGGCCAAGATATATATCGTTCCTGCATTGTTCCTTTGAATGAAGGGGCACAGTGCTGTTTTTTTTTGGCTGCCTGGCTGTGCAAAGAACTGTAGTACAGCTCCAATATATAGAAAAGAGCTGGGCAACATTATGGTAGTGATTTATCAGCTTTATGAAATGGTCTGGTAACACCCATTTACCATGGTAGAAGCAGTGAGAATGTATGCATTTTATAGAACATTGTAGGACAGCACATTTCACGTTAATGAGCGACAATGGACCACAATAAAATGGAATCTGTCGGTGGGATTTCACTCCCACCCTCCAAACTATTTATATGCTCATGGAACTTTTTTGAAGTCCAGCAATACCTTTTGTGAGGTAGCGTCGTCGGCTGCGCTGCAGAAGACACGGGATCCAGGCACCAAGGTTCACAGCACACGGTTTATTCCAAAGAAAAAAAGTCCACAATATTACATATGTGCCTCTCCAGCAGAGAGCTCAGGGAGATGTGATCACCCCCTCACACCCGGCACACCTGCCCTTGTTCCTGATTCTATTTAACCCTTCCTTCAGCCTGTAGGGAAAACAGCATTAACCCTATAGTGGATTATCATGGAGTGAGCACAACCGGGGCGAGACATACCGGCCGTCATAGATAACCCCGGTCACAGTCTCACATACCCCCCCCCTCAGTTCAAGCGTGCGGGGTTGAACTCCTGCCATCAAACATGGGCCGCGGGACAAGGCATCGGCGTTGCCCTGCAACCTACCGGCCCGGTGTTCAACCGTAAACCGGAAGTTCTGCAGAGAAAGGAACCACCGGGTAACCCGGGCATTCCGTTCCTTGGCGGACCTCATCCAGACCAGTGGAGAGTGATCCGTCACCAAGCGAAACTGCCGTCCCAGCAGGTAATAGCGTAGGGACTCCAAGGCCCACTTGATCGCCAGACACTCCTTCTCCACTACGCTATAATTCCGCTCGGGAGGGGTGAGCTTCCTACTTAAGAAGGTGACGGGGTGTTCCACCCCCTGAACCACCTGAGACAGCACTGCCCCCAGGCCGACCTCCGAGGCGTCAGTCTGTACTATGAACTCTTTCCGGAAATCAGGGTTTACAAGAACGGGCTGTCCGCACAGGACCTCCTTCAGGGCCCGGAAGGAGTCCTCGGCCTGCGGAGTCCAGCGCACCATGACGGACTTCTTGCCTTTGAGAAGGTCCGTCAAGGGGGCTGATAGTCCCGCAAAATCTTTTACAAACCTCCTGTAGTACCCCACGATACCCAGGAAGGCCCTAACCTGCTTCGTGGTCAGGGGTCTAGGCCACTTCTGGATCGCCTCCACTTTGTTAATTTGGGGCTTAATCACTCCTTGGCCTATTACGTAGCCCAAGTAGCGGGCTTCCGTGAGTCCCAACGCACATTTCTTGGGATTGGCTGTCAATCCGGCTGTTCGAAGCGCGTCCACCACCGCTTGTACCTGTTCCAAGTGGGTCTGCCAATCGGAGCTGTAAATAATGATGTCATCAAGGTACGCCTAAGCATACGCCTGGTGGGGTTCCAGCACTAAGTCCATCAACCTCTGGAACGTGGCCGGAGCGCCATGTAACCCAAAAGGCAAGACAACATAGTGGAAGAGACCCTCCGGCGTAACAAAAGCGGTTTTCTCCTTGGCGGACTCCGTTAGTGGCACCTGCCAGTACCCCTTGGTCAGGTCGAGCGTGGTAAAGTATCGCGCCTGTCCCAGCCTATCAATCAGCTCATCCACCCGGGGCATGGGGTAGAGATCAAACTTGGATATTTCGTTCAATCTCCTAAAGTCATTGCAGAACCTTAAGGAGCCATCGGGTTTTGGTATTAGGACAATCGGACTAGCCCATTCACTCCGGGATTTTTCGATAACCCCCAGGCGTAACATTGACTTTACTTCCTCTGATATGGCTTGTCGTCGAGCCTCCGGTACCCGGTATGACTTCAGGCGTACCTTCAGGTGGGGCTCGGTGACAATATCATGTCGTATCAGACTGGTCCTACCGGGCAGCTCGGAGAAGACATCGGGGTTCTGCTGAACCAACCGTCTGGCCTCTCGCCTCTGTGTCTTGGTGAGGGCTTCTCCAATCCTTACTTCCGGTTCGTCCCCTCCGGAGGTCGCTGGAGCCGGATGTGAACGACCCGAAGAGGAGGGAGGTGGGGAAAAAACAGCCATCAGGTTTTCCCGTTCCTGCCAAGGTTTTAATAGGTTGACATGGTATATTTGTTCAGGTTTCCGCCTACCGGGCTGCAATACTTTGTAGTTAACCACCCCGACTCTTTCCTTTATCTCGTAGGGGCCTTGCCACTGAGCCAGGAATTTACTCTCCGCCGTGGGAATCAATACCAACACCCGATCCCCGGGATTAAAGGTCCGCACGGTGGCTTGTCTATTGTAGCGGCCGCTTTGCGCGGCCTGAGCCTCCTGTAAATGCTCCTTCACAATTGGCATGACCGCGCTTATGCGGTTCTGCATACCCAAAATGTGTTCAATCACACTTTTATGGGGGGTGGGCTCCTGCTCCCAGGTTTCTTTTGCCAGGTCCAACAATCCCCGGGGATGTCGCCCGTATAACAATTCAAAAGGCGAAAACCCCGTGGATGCCTGTGGCACCTCTCTTATGGCAAACATCAAATAGGGAAGCATCATATCCCAGTCTTTCCCGTCTTTGGAAATCACCCTTTTGAGCATGGTTTTCAGGGTTTTATTGAATCGTTCCACTAAACCATCCGTCTGAGGATGATACACAGACGTACGCAACTGCTTGATCTGGAGTAGCCGGCATAGCTCTTTGGTCACTTTAGACATGAATGGGGTCCCCTGATCCGTAAGGATCTCCTTGGGCAACCCCACCCGGCAGAACACAGCAAACAACTCCCGAGCTATAAGCTTGGCTGCAGTATGTCTGAGAGGTATCGCCTCTGGATACCGGGTGGCATAGTCAACGATCACTAGGATATGCTGGTGCCCTCGAGCAGACTTTACGAGGGGCCCCACCAGATCCAGCCCTATCCGTTCAAAAGGGACTTCTATTATGGGTAACGGTACCAACGGACTGCGAAAGTGGGTCAGGGGTGCGGTAAGCTGACACTCCGGGCAGGTTTCGCAGAACCGTTTTACCTCCCCAAAGACCCCGGGCCAATAGAACCTTTGCAATATTCGCTCCTGCGTTTTCTTGACCCCTAGGTGACCACTCATCAGGTGTTTATGAGCCAAGTCGAGGACCCGCCGGCGATACGGCTGGGGCACCACCAACTGCTCTACCCCTACGCCCCGTATTTCATCTACCCGGTAGAGTAAATCCTGCTTAAGAGCGAAATGGGGGTATCTTACCTGGGCACCAGGCAGCTGTGCCACCCCGTCAACTACTGTCACCCGACTCCGGGCATGTATTAATGTAGGGTCCTGGAGTTGGGCTGTCCCAAACGTATCCGGGGACGCCTCCAACTCCGGGATGGGCTCGACCGTCTCAGCCTCTCCTGCCAATACCTCTAGGGGCGACCTATCAGGTTCACATCCTGTCCCTATCATGGGGACCCCTACGGCAGGCGTCCCGGATTCAGGATTGTAGGGCTCAGGTCCCGGACTGACCAATATCTGAGGGGACTTAGGAGGTCCCTTCCATAAAGTCCAAAAATAGGGCAGATCCCTTCCTAGGATCACATCATAGGGAAGAGTATTAATAAGTCCCACCTCATGTTGCACCTGACCGCAAGGTGCTGTGATGGTGACTATCCCCGTGGGATAGTCTCGGCGGTCCCCATGTATGCAAACCACCCCCACGGTACGTCCGGTGGCCTTTACTTTAGCCCTTAGGGTTGATCGCACAAGGGTCACTAAGCTTCCGGAATCCAACAAGCCTGTAACCGGACATCCATTCACCTGAATTTGGCACAAGTGGGGCTCAGTCTCTGGGTAGACCAGGTCAACGGTACACACCACCTGAGCATACATTGAACCCCGCCGGGTAACCCCACAATCCATGGGCTCCGTGGTGAGTGGACACTGGGCTTCCATATGTCCCACCCGCTGGCACCGCCAACATCTAATAGGGAAGGACACCCCCTTGACGAGTTGTCGTTTAGGGTACATAGTTTTCCGGACCTCAGGGACGGAGGGTGCAGCTTCAGACGGGACGGTAGCGGACTCCCGCACCGGTGTCAGCGGTGGGTCCTTGGCCCTAGGTTTGGAGGGGCCGAACCGCCGGGCGGTACGCAAAGTCTCAGTGTCCCGTATCAAGTCCTGCGTAGCCACATGCCGCTCTACCAGGGACACTAATTGGTCCAGGGTACTCGGGTCACCCTGTCCGACCCACCGTTGAACGGTGACGGGTAAAGTGCGCACAAAACGATCCACTACTACCCTTTCCACCATTTGCGCCGGGCTCAGAGTGTTAGGCTGCAACCACTTTTTTACAAGATGTAACAAGTCATAGGCCTGGGAGCGTACGGGTTTGGCTTCCTCAAAGAACCACTGATTTACCCGCTGAGCCCGTACATAGGTATTCACCCCCAACCGAGCCAGTATTTCGGCTTTCAGGGTCACATAGTCAATGGCGTCCTCGGTACAGAGGTCCAGGTATGCTTTTTGGGGTTCCCCCGTCAGATAAGGTGACAATACCTCAGCCCACTGCGGGGTCGGCAGCTTTTCCCGCTCGGCCACCCGTTCAAACACCGCCAGGAACGCTTCCACATCATCCCCCGGGGTCATCTTTTGCAACGCTTGTCTCACCGCTTTCCGGACGCTGCCGTCGTCACCCGGTCCCGGGGTTGTTGCTGCCGGTCCGGCACGGATCGACTTGGCCAGGAGAACCATCTGTTCTTGGTGCCTTTTTTCCTGCAATTGCAAGGCTTGCTGCTGACGTGCATTGGCCTGCTCCATCTGTTCTTGGTGCACTTGCAAGGATTGCTGCTGACGTGCATTGGCCTGATCCATCTGTTCTTGGAATTTTTTTTCCTGCATTTGCAAGGATTGGAGCAGGTGTGCATTGGTCTGTTGCTGCTGTGCATTAGCCTGAGCCAAATGCTTTAGTATGTCCTCCATGGCGTCGCCGGGTTTGGGCTGTAGTATAGCCGCTCGAATCCAGGACGTGTGCTACTGGGTCACCAGGAATGGATGCTACACCTCACCGGCTGTCATGCCCGCATTCTCCACCATATGTGAGGTAGCGTCGTCGGCTGCGCTGCAGAAGACACGGGATCCAGGCACCAAGGTTCACAGCACACGGTTTATTCCAAAGAAAAAAAGTCCACAATATTACATATGTGCCTCTCCAGCAGAGAGCTCAGGGAGATGTGATCACCCCCTCACACCCGGCACACCTGCCCTTGTTCCTGATTCTATTTAACCCTTCCTTCAGCCTGTAGGGAAAACAGCATTAACCCTATAGTGGATTATCATGGAGTGAGCACAACCGGGGCGAGACATACCGGCCGTCATAGATAACCCCGGTCACAGTCTCACACTTTACATAGCACAGCTGTTTCTCCATTACTGGGAAATCAACATTTCAATGAATTTGCAAATGTAGCTATACAACTATTTGTAGATCTGAAGCCTGTGCCACTCCAGTTCTATTTCTAGCTCAGCACCGCCACCTCCTGATTGACTGACAGCTTCTTGCCTGTGTGACTTTAGGTAAAGGAGCCATCAGGAAGCAGGAGGCGGCGTCACTGAGCGGGGAATAGAGCTGGCGTGACAGAGATCTACTGAGAAATTTGGTTATCAATTCAAACACTGATTTCTCAGTAACAGAGGACCTGAATGGCAATGTAAAGGTATTGGTGGACTTGTCTTTGATTGAGCTACATGCACCAATAAATAGTTTGATGGGCGAAATCCTGCTGATAGATTCCCTTTAAATTCATCTTGTTCATTAATTATTAAATGAACTAGAAGGTGGCCCGATTCTAACGCATCGGGTATTCTAAAATTTACGTATTGTGTAGTTCATGTATGATTTTTGTGTGTGTTGTGCGGTATGTGCATATATTTATGTATGCCGCGGTGTTTGTGTGTTGGGTGTTGTGTGTGTGCGGCGTTGTCTGTGTGGGTGTCTGTGTAGGGCGGTGTTTGTGGTTCCCAGTGTGTGTGTGGTGTGTTGTGCGGGTGTGGCTGTGTGTGTGTGTGTGTTTTGAGTTGCCAATGCGTGCAGGGGGCCGGGGCGAGAGGCCAATCCGTGTGCGGGGTGGAGCCTGGGCGAGTGGCCAATCCGTGCGGGGGGGGCGGAGCCGAGGCGAGCGGCCAATGAGACGCTTGTCGCGGTAACGACAGAATTTTGAAGCAAGACAGACAGACAGAATAAGGCAATTATATATATAGATAATAGCAAGAAAAAAAAAATATTATGACATAATCGTCATTACAGGGTTAAATCAAGTTCTCCATTGTTGAACTATATAATGAGCAGATGTTATACTGCATAGAAATATGCAAACTTGTTAATGAGGATGCAACTTCTAAGTATGCTGCAGATTAATTTGTATATGATTTTTGGACCTTTTCATTACACAGTTCTTTAATTCTTCGAGCTTCTTTATAACGAGAAATCATCGGACTAATGATCATTATCCCCATCACTCATGAGGACTGCAAGCGTGTTGAGATTCTGTTGAGTATCTCCTGCTGGGATAGGGAGAGCGGTTCCCACAGCGTCTGCTACACGAAAAGCTGCAGGATCTTATTGCACGATGCCGCCTTTTATTGTGCTCTAAGGTTCATCTAAGGACGCTGGAGGCTGCCTTGTCTCTGCAACATCTGACTCATTGGCGTCTTAAATTTCAGATTATTGGAAGCCTGATACGGGAAAATAATTATGAATGCTGTTAAGGTGCAACATCTGCACAAAAAATATAGTGATCAGATCATGGTAGCCTCCAGAAAAACACATCATTATGTGTATATAATAATATTCTAAATAAAATATCTCATAATAAAGTAAGCACCCATCAAATAATGCGTTTGAGGATCCGCATTCAAAAGTGAATGATTGGCACCCCAATAGTGCGGATTGACAATGTGTATACCTAAGTGGGAAATTCTTATAAATTTCTGCTAATTTTTCAAAAAGAGAAGAAAAAGAATCCAGCTCCTGCAGTAATAGTATATAATGGCATTCCGGACTTCTTATATTATCTTTTTTATTTCAACCATTAAAAAAAAAAAAAAAAAAAAAAGACTTGCCGGGAGCTGGATTCTTTTTCTTCTTGAATACTTCGCCTTTCCGGCTCAGGAACCTCCGTGCACCGCACCCTTGGCTGCATTATCCATCCAAACACTTATGGACTGGTGAGCTGAATGCCCTCTCTTTTCGCCTGCCAATTTTTGCATAGTTTTTCCTGATGTCCTTACAATAAATGGGGGGTGGACAGATCATTGGTGCAACTTATGCAGCCACAAAAGGGCCCAAGAGGTGAGGGGACCCATTTCTACCACCAAAGTCTTTGTAATTGTGCCTTTTGATGAGTTTTTGGGCTTCATAGGGCACATTTACTGCTTTTGAACACGGCCCTTTTCTGTCTATGTTCGACAGTGCAATAAATAGCAATTATAAATGCACATATAACATGTTCTAGGGCTAGAAATGTTTGATCCATGGTCTTATTTGTATGTAATTCTGTTGTGGCCAATATTCTGTGGCATATTGCAGATTAGGGGCTCCATGTCCCTTCTTTCCCGCTTTGTGTAAATTCGGTTTGTGAAGCCTATTCACATCTGGTATGGTACTTTGTTGCAGATTTTTGGTGCGGCCATGCGTTCCCGGTAAGGCGCTGTATTGCTACGGATGACAAATTGCTATAGTGAGATGCATGATGGCGATGTTTCAGACAGTTTTGCAGGGCTCTGCTATCTGCTGTAGAGATAAGATAAGCACATGCTGTTCTTCCTTATGTTCTTAGAAAATTGTCTGCAGTAAATCAAGCCCTTGTTCACAGAGTCGCTTCTTTCTACAGGGTTTCCTTCTTCCGTTCACTTTCCTTTGCAGTTTTCTTTCTTCTCGCTGTGGGTAATAAAAGCTGCAGTAATTGTGTTCTCAGCTCAGACACCGCTATTATAATCTGCGGATAATTCCACCTTCCAGTGCTGGTGTTATTATGAGCATCCTTCTGGATTAGCCACAAGGGCTTCCTCCACAATGTTTGCTTTTCAGTCTGACCTTCTCCATAGGGCCTTGAAGGATGACCTTTAATTGTAGCTATATCCGCCAGAATACATACATTGAGGCTGTTATTACTTAAGGCCGGAGTCAGAGGAAAGCGTTAAGAGCACCTTGGATTTGCTTTATGTTGTCTCGTGCTGAGCTATTGCATCTGCATGTTCTTATTAATCCTCAGTCTAATAACTGGTACCCTGGGGTCCGTTATGATGGAAATATATTTACCGACCAATAGGCTGAGCGTTGAACAATCGGATTTGGCCAAGGCATTAGCTCGATATGTCAGCACAACAAGCAAGGTTATGTTGTCCACCAGAGGAGTTGCTTACTGCAGTGATGGCCATCTGTGGTCATAGCTTCCATGTTTTTGGTGCCTGCAGTGTAGTGCACGCTTAGGCTACTTTCACACATCCGGTTTGAGCACTGCGGCTCAATCCAGCTGTGAAACCTATGTAACGGATGCGGCGAAAACACTGCATCCTTTGCATAAGTTTTTACATGCGGCCCGTCCGGGTTTTTTTCCAGTTGCGGCACGCTACTGAGCATGTGCAGTGGAAGAAACCGCATGCGGAGGCCGGATGCGATTTTTCCCGCATTGCGACGCATCCGGCGTCCATAGGCATGCATTGAAAATGCGCCGCAGCGGACGGATGCGGTGCGATGTGTTTTTTTTTTTTGCCGGAGCAAAAAACGTGCCAGGGAATGTTCCATCCCGCCGTGGCATCGGCTAAATCTGCCGCATGCGGCAAAAACCGGACGTAACGCAAGCCCATGCGGCACAATGCGGCGCCAATGCAAGTCAATGCTGGAAAAAACGAAACCGGCAGCAAAAAAAAACCTTTAATTTTTTCAGCAGAGCGCCGGATTGTGCCGCACTGCTACAGCCGGATGTGTGAAAGTAGCCTTACACTTCACTACCTTTTAGTAATGGATTGGATGTGGACTAACTAGTATGCTACATACAGCACTTCTAAAACGTGCCTATAAATCTTTATCATTAATATAATTCACAAATGGAAACTCGCTTATGAGTGGAACTGGTTATTCTTACACCATAAGCGATCTGTTATAGATAGATAGTATCACAATCCCTTCAGACAATTTTAGGGGTGACCTATCGTAGGGGGGTTACTGGGGCTAAAGCAAATTTTCATCAAAGAGCAGGTCACCAAATCCTAATAGTGTGTATATTCTTAGTATACAACCTATTAGGATTTAGCTCAGCTTGATAATTCAAGCTGTCGACCCGTGACCTATACATATGACACACTGTTAGGATTCATCATATGTAGCATATGGAATCCAAACATTGAGGGAAGTAGGAAGGGAAACCAGTAGGCACATGACCGCCAGTATGCAAATTACATAATTACAGTCATGTGAAACTGGCTCAAATTAGCCAGCAGTGTGGCTTGCTTAATATGCATAGTGTTACATTGCTTGCCAAATATTTGCCCTAGGCTGTGGAAAACCCCTTTAATAAAATGCTATCAATATTGAATTCTCTGATTAAACCCCCGTGCAGTACTCACATTTTGAGTTTAGCAGTCATTCAGGAATTCCCCAAACTTCTCACTTCTGTTGAAAACGTTTTGATAACTGGTTTATTTCCTCTTAATTTTCAGATCACTGGTCTGATACACATCTAATGTTTGTGAGGAAATCGATTCCAAATAATTCAGGCCCCTTTATCTGATGAAAAAACCGCCTATGCATGTCTGCAAATACATTATTTCATCTAACGAGAACCCCTCTAGAAGGCAACTTTTTGGAGAAGACCACATCCCATGTAGATCACATTTTGCTATTATGGATTTTGAATAATTTTATATTGCTCCTTCTTCTTTGAGTGGATTTTACTACATTTAACCTTTTTATTTTAAATTCTTTTTCTAGCTATACCATCTACAGAAAATGAAATAAATTTGATAGTGAGCCTGCCAGAGCCTCCTTGGTTAAAATACTCTATCTGACTATAGTCATTTGGTAATTGTCAGCTAAATGATCATTACTTCTAGTTTTCTTATGGGCAGGTTCTTGTAGTTTGGCTACATCTACATAATGGGCAAATGGGGACACTTATTAATACAGATAAGACCAAATTCTCCTGAGAGAAGCTTTTGGTGAATAGTCTGTCGTCTCCATTCACAATAAATAGTTGTCAGGACGAGCTGAAAACAACGACGATAATGGATTATGCTTTGATGAGCTTGTAAAGACATTTCATTTTTAATATATATATATATATAATATATATAATTTTTAGCCACTCCTAGACTGCCCTTAGGCTACAAATCTCCTAGCAGTCTGCACTGACGTTCTAAAACATCAATGCAGGTTAAATTGCTTGCACAAGCTCATACAGCTGTCGCACACCACTACCCTCCTGATAGAGAAGGCAGTCATAGTTTATTACCACCTCTGCCTTCCTGATAACTGTATCCACAGCGATGAACAAGGTCTTGTGTATACAAATTAGGAAGCGCTGACAGAACATCCTCCTTCAGTCGCAGTGCTCATGCGATCGCTAGTAAAGAACAAGAGCTACTAGGTCCGGTCATCACTGCGATGCAAGCAGGAGGCTAAATTTCCCCTGTAACTGGGGCTAATCAATCAGTCCCAGTTACAGGAAAAATCACGAACCGAAAGATCTTTTAAGATCCTATGGAGGCACAGTATGAGTAAAGGAGTTAAAAAAATAAGTTAATAAAAAAAAAAAAATGTGCCAGTCCATATCACTGTTTCTTGCCCTGCCACTGCCCCTAAAAATATTCGGTACAATATATTAAAAAAAATCTACCAAAAGGGAACGCAATTTCAAATGTTTTAGTAGTCCTTTATGACCGTAATAAACAAATAATTGGAAAAATATAATAATATTTTCCAATATTTTGCATTATATTTTCCTGCGATATCTGTAAATACAAGAGATATAAAATGTAAAAGCTCTGTGTGTCCTGAAAAAAAACAGGCAAAAACTATGACTATCTGTTTTTTTTTTTTTTTTTTTTAATTAGAGAAGTTAAAACTGCATGTACCGTAAACCTAGAAAATGTGCCTTCTCAGCAGGGGGGGGGAAATGGCCTGACCTGAACTAGTTAAGAATCAGACTGGACTGCTATAATAACATTTATCATAGTTTTATTTTAGTTTTAATTTAATTTTTTGTGCTTGTAGTAGTAAATAAAATCCACTAGGTGGCCACCTTACTCTACTATAAAAAGAAATGTTTGCATGAAGACTATAAATTATATGAATGTATTAAATAGCGAACTCCATAAGATATATATGCATTGTCAAACAATATATAAACTGCTGTTTTTTTATTTTTTTATACACTTTTCTCTTGTTTTATGTTAAAAGGTTTTTGCTGTAAATAGTTTCAAACGCTCACATTAATACAGCACAAGCTATTATAGAGCAATGGAGTAGTGTAAATTATGCACTTGGCATAGAAAGTAATGCAATCTGTTTTTTTTGGTTTTTTTTTATTAAAAAACAAATGTTTGTCCCTCGGGTAGCTTTAGATGTAATGGAGCCAATGATGGTTTCTAGCCTGTCGCCCCCCCCCCCCTACCCTCATCTCTTTGCATGCTTGCTAAATTACAGCACAAGAGAGCAGAACGTCAACGCTAATCTGATATCCCTCACCTTGCTCCCACTGTAACCCTGAGAACAGGAGAGGCACTGCAGCTTCATCCCCCTCTTGTCTTACTTTCTCTATCTTAGGCTAAGTTCACACTTCCGTTGTTTTCCATCAGTCACAATCCGTTGTTTTGAGAAACAATTGAATCCTGCAGAGCTTCATTTTTTTTCCCATAGACTTGTATTAACGACGGATTGTGACTGATGGCCTTGTGTTGCATCCGCTATGCAACTGATCAGTCGTGAAATGACTGAGTGTCGGGCGAATGCAATGCAGAATGTAACATTTTTGTAGCGTCAAAAAAAAAAAAAGCACCACGCAGGATTCCGTCGGCCCGTCGGCATCCGTCATAATAATAATAATCTTTATTACCGTCATGGTTATAATTGAAGCCTGGAATCCATCAGAATCCGTTAAATAACTGATTCCGGCAACGGATCCGTTTTTAGCAACAGAGCATGCTCAGAAGTTGACATTCCTTTCTAGTTAGTACAAAATTCTCTCTCTGTCGATGCTGGTCTCTCTCTCTCTCTCTCTCTCTCTCTCTCTCTCTCTCTCTCTCTCTCTGTGTCGGCCCCTCTGTCTGTGTCTCTGAGACAGAGACCGTCTCGGTCTCATCTGCATTTCTCTCCCTCCTTCATACACACCGATCACTGGCGCGGCGCTGCACGGCTGTCACACTCCTCCGGCGGCTTCTCATTATTTTGAAAATGACGGCCGCTCATTATTCCATCTCGTATTCACCGCTTCCCCCACCCACCGGCGCCTATGATTTATTGCAGTTAGACGAATCCCCACGCTGAGTCACAGCTGTCGCACTGCAACCAATCACAGCCGCCGGTGGGCGGGTCTATATCTTAAAGTAAAATAAATAAATAATTTAAAAACCATGTTTGGTCCCCCCCAATTTTGATACCAGCCAAGGTAAAGCCACACGGCTGATGGCTGGTATTCTCAGGATGGGGAGCCCCAAGTTATGGGAATCTGCCACTAAGTCCTAGCTTAGTGATGACAGGTGTCTGAGACACCCCCCCCCCCCTTCCCCCATCACTAAACTGTAGTGGAAGTAAATAAACACAAACATCGAAAAATCCTTTATTTGAAATAAAAGACAAAAAAACCCACCCTCTTTCACCACTTTATTAATCCCCAAATACTCCTCCAGGTCCGACATAATTCACAGGAGGTCCCCCAACGCTTTCAGCTCTGCTACATTGGAAGCTGATCGGAGCGACAGTAGAGCACCGCAACTCGCTGTGAGCTCCACAGAGCAACTGAAGTGAGTCTGCTGTCAGCGGTGACATCACTCAAGTAGTGCCAGTGGGTGTGCTGTCATGATGGGCGCGGTAGTGCCTGCATGTGTGCAGTGATGATGGGGGCGGTAGTGCCTGCGTGTGTGAAGTGATGATGGGGGCGGTAGTCCGTTTTTTTAACGGATCAGTTCCTTCAGTTGTACCACAATCTGCAACGCATCAGCCACAATATTGATTGTGACTGATGCAAAACAACGTAAGTGTGAACTTAGCCTTACTGAGAGTTTTCTTCGGATGGAAGGTTGCAAAATTTTAGGCACATACTGTATGTCGCTAATCAATTCCCATTAGGTATATATATGTGTGTATACAAAATAAATATATTTACAGCATATATATCTATATACATATATTTGTGTGTGTGTGTGTGTGTGTATATAGATATAGATATATATATATATATATATAATATATTTATATTGTGTGTGTATATATTATATAAAATTAGGTAGATAGTGATATATAATTTTTATTTCTTTATTTTGAATTAACAAAAAAAAAAGATACCATGTTGATACTACTTTGGCACATACAGGCGCCCTAATGATGTGTTGGGGGCAGAGATGTTTAATTTTCTTAAGCCAACTGGACTGGTTACAACTTAGGATCACATTATTATTATTATTAATAATAATAATAATAATAATAATAATATTATAACTTCGCCAGGTCTAATTTACTCATTAGCATGATCTGTTTGTGTTGTAGAAAAAGGCAGAGGCAGCTCATCGGATTCTGGAAGGTCTGGGACCTCATGTGGAACTGGTACGTCACATTCATGATACATCGGAACTAAAATGTTTCACGTGTCCCTTATCACAGGTGGGCAGCATCACTGACATCTATGTGTTTACTAAGGATATACGACTCTGTAATCTTCCTCCATGATACATGGAAGCTCTGGTAGATTGTGTTGTGAATACATATATTGATTTTCCTTACAGCCACTATACAACCAGCCGTCAGACACCAAGCAATACCATGAAAATATTAAAATGTAAGTACATCATGCAGTCAATTTGTAAGTTATCTTGTCAAACAATTTTGAAAATTAATGCTTTCTTTTTTTTCTGCTTTAGAAACCAGACAATGCGCAAGAAGCTAATTTTGTATTTTAAAAGACGGAATCATGCCCGCAAGCAATGGGTAAGTTGTGGGAAGTACTGCATGCATCATAGTGCGTCATATTCCACACCTATAGTCAAAATATAAAATTCCATACTTTTTTCTTGTGATCCTGTTTGGAACTAATCCAGCATGTGACAAGTTTCTGAAGCCCCCAGCAATCGGCTGTTACCTCTGTTACAAGCTGACCATTCAATAAATGGTTCACTATATGGCTGTGTCCACCTCCGTAAGAGTCTTTCATCATTCTGGCTTATAGAAAGATAGATAGATCCCATGTGTGAGACCCGCTCTGTGATGTCCATAATCTGTGAGACATCCCCTATAAATGGGTATTCTGATCAAATACATCTATTGCATAATCCATAAATGTCTGCGGATCCTGCCTCTGAAACCCAAAAATGTATTTTTTTCATAATGAGTCCACGACCCCATCTTGGCCATTGAGATGGGCACTGTCAACTGCATTCATGGGGAGAGTGACTAGAGAGGTGGCCGTGTATGTGCACAACTTCATTCATCCACTTCAGACTTAACAAAATTGCATAAGAAGTGAATGGGAAGGGCCTGACACACACGACAACCTCTCCATTTATTCTCCACATGTGCTCAGCTGTCTTTATCGGTTACATAGCCATTGTATAGTGATGTAGGATACATAGAGATGCCGCAGTCTACAATTGGTGAAGGTAGCAGTGGTCAGACCCCAACGTGTCTAACACTAATTATCTAATGTAGATTCTTTAGACAAGGATACCCCTTTAAATGTATGGGTGATAGCAGATCTTATTATAAGTATTCATACAATCATTGTAATATTACAAAATATAAAAGAATATTTCAGAACTAATAAAGTATTCTGTCCCTTTTTCTGGGGATCCTTCTTGTCCTCCATAATAAGTAGATGATCCCGATGCCTTCATTAGCAGCCGTAGTAAACAACAGTATATAATAATAATAATTTTATTCATTTATATAGCGCTATTAATTCCACAGCGCTTTACATACATTGTCAAGTATTAGTGAATTGTAGTAGTGTGCCTATAATTTGGTGGCCTCCATAATTTTTATATGGTGGTACATTATTAGCTTGTGATATACCGGTTGGTGAAGGTCAGAGAGGCTTGGTGACAACCATGAGGTAAATTGGAAAATGTAATAGAAGTGTAATGGGCTTAAGAGTGGAGTTTCCTTTCTATTAGTGCAGTGCACTGATGGTTAAATGAAAAAGCTTATTATCAGGTTGAGGTGCCGACTGTGCAGGGTTTTGGTGCCAGAGGACAGCTTAATGTTTCAAGGCACAAAAGACCAGACGCTGATCCAGCAAAATACAAGGTAGAATTAATTAAAAGTACAGAAGTGTAACGCTCCTTTCTGACTGATCACCACGGCCTACTGAGAACATAAAGGCTTCTTTTATTGTCAGCCAGCTGTATTCAGAAAGCAGAATAAAGATGTAATTGCACTACACAATATAAGGAAACCTATGTCGTTGCCTGAAAGGGAATGTATTTTCTATATTCTAAGGCAAATCAGGTATTTAGTATCTCTATTCTTTCAAATTCCGTTCAGGGAAAGTTAGAGCAGTTACTAATCTGACAATTATTCTACATAATATACTGGACTATTGCAACTCTACTAATCGCTTTCTCAGTTACTAAACTTTTTCTCCTGAGTACGGCAATCAGGTTGATATTTCTGTGCAGCCGCTACACAGATGACTCCACCTTGTGCCAGTTATTGCACTGCTTACTCACCCACTAAAAGCACAACATAAACTTAATTTTCTCACCCACAAAGATTTCCATAGCTTTGCACCATCCTACATCTTCTCCCTTATCTTTGTCTATCACCCTACCCTTTCTCTCCATTCTACAACTGGTCTAAGATTAACGTCCTCCATATTATGAGCTTCCCACTTCTGTCTCCAAGGCTTCTCTCATGCTGTGCTAGTTTTCTGGAATGCACTATCCCAGAAAATCTGAATAATACCTAGCCCACACATTTTTTTAAGTGTATTTTAAAAACGTATCACCTCACTTCACTTATCTAACTCTTCTCTGTTCTTTGTTCCTAAATAATCTTCAGAATGTAGTCCCTCCTATTTATTTCTGTCCACATTTGGTAACTGTACTTGGACAGATATTGGCTGATGATGAATAATGCTAATTATTTGAAATACTTAATTTACTATAATGATGGCTGAATCCTACATAACAAGCACTTTTTTTACCTATTGTCTCCCCTAGTCCTTCTAGTTCAGCAGTTACTGTGGGACTGAAGGCCCTTCTCACAAGCTGATAATCTATGTGTTACTTTGTATTGTCTGTACATGTCCCCGCTCAATTGTACAGTGCTGCAGAATATGTTGTCGCTATTTGAATAAAATTTATTCTTATTAATACATATATACTAAGGCCTCATTTACATATCTGTGTATCACGGTCCGAGTGCAGACTGACTGTCTACAGATCTCCTGACACCCTGATATAAACCGATGATGCGGTCAAGTTTTTGGATTGGATGACCTGCGGCCAGTCAAAGCACGGCAATCTGTTTTATACGTGGTCATCTAAATGAGGTCCAATAGTACAGGGGGTCTGTTTGTAAGTTTTTATACTCCCCTAAACAGGCAAAAGTTGCTCAGAAATATCAACAAAGAAGTAATATTAATGAGATCAAACATAAAAAAAAAAATCTAAACTGTAACAAGCTTTCTAAACTGGAGTGCAACATGAAAATCTGTTTTCCATTTGCATCCATATAAATATAATACAGAATGTCTTGTTCTTCGTGTTCTGCCCTAACATTAAGTTGAGCGTAGAAGGAATATTTTACCATTGATCATACAAAGGTCTTGATGAACTTTGTAAAATGTTGTAAAATGGGTTGTGGATACTGGAAAATCTCGGGAAAAAAATGCAACATTCTTACTGTTAAGGAGGAAAAAGCCATCAGCTATGTACCCGCTGAGGTTTTGAAGCTCCTTAATATTTTAGGAGAAGTAGAATAGAACAAACTCATAAAATACACTGTTATGGCAAATGACGGAGGATAATTATCTCTGGAAACTACCAAATGATTCTCACAAAGCAAATGATATGGCTGCTGTCAGTGCTCAGAGAGGATGTGAAGGCCTGGCGTCGGTCTTCATATATAGCTTGAGCTTTATTGCTTTAGCTCTCGTAACGTAACAGATTTTACTATTATTCTGGCCGCACCGACAGGACATTTCTAACTCAATAGTTTACAAGAACTAAGACCAGTCAAAAACAAGTGTATTCCCAGCAATTGTGAAGGAAGCTGGCAGGAGGCGGATATACAAGAATGAAATCGTCCATGGTTAACTGGGGCATAGGAAAAGATTAAAAACCACTCTGAACTGTACCCATGATATGTTGTTTCATAGTTCTTTGAGGGACTTCTCCCTTAAGGGTAGATTCCCATCAAAGCAGGACCCTGAAGTCTCTGGCATTGTATCAGCTGCCTTGGCTGCTTTTCACTTTGCTGATAAAGAGGATTACATTTTAGATGATGTAGAGTAACATGAGCCGTAGCAGTTTGTGTTCTTCATTTTCGTGGATGCATATTTCTTATCAGCACTGTTTTAGTGCAGCAATGAAAAGTTTGGCAGCCTTTAAAATGCTAAGTAAATCACACAGGGAGGAATGAAAATCCATTTGCCAACTGCTATGGCGTTTTTATTTGAGATTTAAAAGGTAAAAACCTCCTAGTAGCGATCATTACTGTACCAGGTTTTTCTACCATGCTCTGACACACTGACTTGTAAATAAGACGATTCCCCCTCTTCAAATAGACCCCATTATTATGGAATTGTTCCAGAGCCACCACATTGCTCCAGAGATCCTATAGTAGGAGCCTCTGTGCAGTTAGAATTTGGTCCTTTAAGAGTCTAGTGTTTCCTGAAGAAGTACAACCAGCAGCCTCTAGGAATTATAGAATCCAAGGTGTGAATTATCAATGCATTTTACTGACCACAGTAAGATCATTGCTAAACGTCTGAGTGCATTAAGAAAAAAAATCCAAACCGAAAGTGTTGTGGGCAAAGCTTTACAGCTACAATCCCGAAAATTCGAGGAAATTCTGAATTCTCTAAGAATAAGTTCCCACCACAAGTTTATGGTGCGGTTTTCAACTGAGCATTTTACATGCACAACGGACATAGCGTCTTTGTCCATGGGCACATGTTGAGTATTTAATGAGGTTTTTTTACCTCTGTATTTGTAAGCCAAAACCAGGAGTGGAACGATTAAGGAATGCTCCTACTATACGTATTTGCAGCGTTTGAGTACAGTGTGTTTTCGCTGCGTCCAAAACACTGTGTTGTGCAGTACAAGCACAGTGGATGGGATTTATAGAAATCTCCTGCCCACTGTGCTTGTTTTTTCCGCAGCATAAAGTGACCTGCGACTCGGCTTCCTGAGCTGCAGCATGTCAATTTATGCTTGTGGAGACACAAGTGTTTTCAGCAGGTAGACCACAACGAAAGTCCTCAGTGCTCAAATCCCTGATCGTGGACATGGACCATGCGTTTTCCTGCTGAGAACATTCAAGTCTCCAGGATAGAAGACACTGTGTCTAGAACGCAGCATCTCCGGATCATGGGCGCATACCCTTATGGGAAAAGTATGATAGAAACACGGTCATCACTTCTGCATTTTTCACCCACTTCTAATTTTAGCTTAGAAATACTGAGGCAAAAACTCACCAAATGCTCAACGTGTGCACGTGGCCTTATAGTCCCAGCAAAGTGTCTGGGATTTCTCTAAATCTCATGCCTGCTGTAATTTTTTAACTCTGTGGAAACTGACCTGGTGCGTTTTGAAGATCTGCAACATGTCAATGTTCCTGCATGAAATACACCTTTCTTTATCGTTCCTTTGGGAGACCCAGACCTTGGGTGTTTAGCTTCTGCCTCCAGAGGACACACAAAGTACTACACCTAAAAGTGTAGCTCCTCCCTCTGAGCTTATACAACCCCTGGTGAACAAGTCCCAGCCAGTTTATCGCTTTGTGTTCAGGAGGCATACATCCACACATGCATTCTCATATGATTTTTTGCTTTTTGGAAAGAGATTGAAGAAGTGCGGGTCCACGTCTGGACTCCCGGCATGTCCCTTCTCACCCCACTGTGTCGGTGGTGTTGTAAGGTTGATTTCCAAGGCTGGAGCCTTACATGCCGTGCTCCTTCACCATCCCTCCTGGGCTCTGGCTTGAAGTGGGAGCCAGCGCGGTCTCCATGCCTGGCTGGACACCGGTCTCCGTCCACAGCCCTTTAGGACTCTGCTGGACCGGAGCACTCATCCCCAGGGACCTGGCCCTGCGTCTCAGCAGCTAAGTACCTGAGACGTTCATATGTATGGGGGTCCCTGTCCTTTTATTGTATGGGGAGAGTGTGTTTGCTGTATTTATTTTGGCATTTCCGGCGGGTTCTCTGGCTTTCGCCCGAGAACCACGCCGATGGTGCCTGCGTGTCGGCCTCGCTGCTCAAATTTAGGCCCCAGCTTCGCCGGAGGCCTAGTTTCTGTTACCGGCGGCCATTCCCTCGCATGTCACTCATGTAGAGGGACAGGCACGGCTCCTCTCGGCGGCCGTCCTGCACAGCGGAGGGACACTCCCCACTGCTTGTGCGTGACTCCTCCCCTGCAGGTCTCTATGGCCCTCCAGATCCCGCTTTCCTACAGGGACGCCCCCGTCCCGCCCCCTCTCTTCGCTCCGGCGGCCATTTTCTTGGACAGGGTTCACTCTGCGCTGGGCCATCCTGCACTCTGCATCCCTGCTGAGGTGCTGTGCATTGGAGGTCCGGGCTTCGGGATCTGGAGGGCACACAACACCGCTTCCAGCAGTCTGGTAAGCCACAGCCGGTCTCTGGTTGTGGACCTCTGTATATACTCCCTGGGGTTGATTCTCTTTGTAGAAGCTGTCCCCACTCCAGCAGCATGTCTCACACGAGGAGCAAGGCTCCAAAGCTTTATACTGTATGCGCTGCATGTAAGCTCCTGCTGCCTGAACCGAGCACCTATCCACATTGTGATGTCTGCTCTAACTTGGAGGTGCCACAGCCTGGAGCCTCACCCCCAGTGGTCTCTCAGGCTGCTTCTGCACCTGTGGCTGAACCCCCGGCCTGGGTAGAGTCCTTCTCTAGGTCTATCTCCCAGTCGTTTGCTGAGTCCATGGGACTTCTGTCCAGGACTTTGATGAATATACATCAGCCCCCTTCACAGGGTGCCTCTAATGCTCTTGCTAAGGGTCCTTTAGGATCCCTATCATCTGACCTCCGTCCACTGGAGCTCACAGAGGATTCATCATCAGGGCACAGACCCCGTCCTCCTAAGAGGAGCCGCAGGGTTTCCTCTCCCTCCTCATCCCGCGGCTCTGATTCAAGAGCTGACTCGCAAGATGAGGAGGATGCCTTTACAGGGGGCTCGGAGGCTAACTCCATGTGCCCCATTGATCTTTCCAAGGGTGACTCAGATCTTAGTGACTTGATTGCTTCCATTAATTCTGTACTGGATCTCAATCCGCCAGTATCAGAGGAGCAACCCTCTCTGGCAGAAAAGCACCAGTTTACCTCGCCTAAGAGAGTAAAGAGTGTGTTCTTTAACCACTCCAGTTTTCAGACCGCTGTGACCAAACCCAGGGCCTGTCCTGACAAACGCTTCCCAAAGCGTGGTTCTGATGACCGTTTTCCCTTTCCACCTGAGGTGGTCAAGGAGTGAGCTCACTCACCAAAGGTAGACCCTCCGGTGTCTAGGCTCTCAGCCCGGACCGTTGTGTCGGTGGCTGATTGCACTTCCCTTAAGGATTCCACTGACCGTCAGATTGACCTTCTGGCCAAATCCTTGTATGAAGCGGCGGGGGCCGCGTTTTCCCCAACTTTTGCAGTAGTGTGGGCTCTCAAAGCCATCTCTGCTTCTCTAGGGGAGATGCATTCCCTCACCAGGGAGTCTATGCCCGAGATGGTTGCCTTAACTTCTCAAGCTTCAGCTTTTTCATCTTATGCCATGTCTGCCATGCTAGAGGCTTCTCACCGCACTGTGGTGGCTTCGGCTAATTCCCTCGTTATCCGCAGGATCTTGTGGCTTCGAGAGTGGAAGGCAGATGCTTCTTCAAAGAAGTACCTTGCTGGGCTCCGTTTTGCTGGTTCCCGGCTGTTCGGTGAACAGCTGGATGAAATTATTAAAGAAGCTACTGGCGGGAAGAGTACTTCCATGCCACAAACCAAGACCAGGAAACCTGCCCAGGGTAGGACTCAGTCGAGGTTTCGTTCCTTTCGTTCCTCCAACTGGTCGTCCTCTAAGCCTTCCGCCTCGTCCGCTAACTCAGCCAAGGATCAGAAATCCAACTGGCGCCCAAAAGCGCGTCCGCAGAAGACCGCAGGAGGTTCTGCCACTAAGGCAGCCTCCTCGTGACTCTCTGCCCGCTCCAGCAACGTCCTTAGTTGGTGGCAGGCTCTCCCACTTTGGCGACGCTTGGTTTCAACAAGTCTCCGATCAGTGGGTGAGAGATATCATCTCTCACGGCTACAGGATAGAATTCTCTTGCAGCCCGCCAAACAGATTTTTTCTCTCAACTCCCCCCTGCTCCAAGGCCGCCGCCTTCTCACAGGCCGTGGCAGCCTTGCAGGCCAACGGAGTAATTGTACCAGTTCCCGCCCGGGAACGGTTCAGAGGTTTTTACTCAAACCTCTTCCTAGTTCCCAAAAAGGATGGTACCTTCCGGCCCATCCTGGATCTCAAGCTTCTCAACAAGCATGTTCGGGTGCGGCACTTTCGCATGGAGTCTCTGCGATCAGTCATTGCCTCAATGACCCAAGGGGATTTCCTGGCGTCCATCGACATCAGAGATGCCTATCTACATGTGCCAATTGCAGTTTCACACCAGCGTTGGCTACGTTTTGCAATAGGAGAAGATCATTTCCAATTCGTGGCTCTCCCCTTCGGGTTAGCCACGGCCCCTCGGGTATTCACCAAGGTCATGGCAGCAGTGATTGCGGTTCTGCACCTCCAGGGGTTGGCAGTGCACCCTTACCTGGACGACCTTCTAGTCAAGGCTCCATCCAGCGCAGACTGTCAGCGGAGTGTCTCGCTCACTCTCGCCACTCTAGCCCAATTCGGGTGGCTTGTCAATCTTCCCAAATCCACTCTGACTCCGACCCAGAGTCTCACGTACCTAGGGATGCAGTTCGAGACTTTGCCGGCACTTGTGAAGTTGCCCTTAAACAAACAGCTGTCACTCCAGTTGGCGGTGCGCTCTCTCCTGAGGCCCCGCCGTTATACCCTCAGGCGTCTGATGCAGGTGCTGGGTAAAATGGTGGCGTCCATGGAGGCTGTTCCCTTTGCCCAGTTCCATCTGCGCCCCCTGCAGCTTGACATTCTCCGCTGTTGGGACAAGCGGCCTTCCTCCTTACACAAGTTAGTGACTCTGTCGCCACGGACCTGGAGCTCTCTTCAGTGGTGGCTTCGGCCCCTCTCCCTGTCCCAAGGGCGCTCCTTCCTGGCCCCGTCCTGGGTGATTCTCACCACGGATGCCAATCTATCCGGCTGGGGAGCGGTATGTCTCCACCACAGAGCACAGGGCACTTGGACTCCATCCGAGTCAGCCCTTTCAATCAATGTGCTGGAAACCAGAGCCGTGCTTCTAGCTCTCCTAGCATTTCACCACCTGCTGGCGGGCAGGCACATTCGAGTCCAGTCAGACAACGCAACAGCGGTTGCCTACATCAATCATCAAGGCGGGACACGCAGCCGCCTGGCAATGATGGAGGTACAACGCATTCTTCAATGGGCGGAAGACTCCAGGTCCACCATATCCGCAGTCCACATCCCAGGCGTGGACAACTGGGAGGCAGATTATCTCAGCCGTCAAAGCGTGGACGGTGGCGAGTGGTCCCTGCACCCGGCAGTATTTCAGTCGATCTGCCGCAAATGGGGCACTTCGGACGTGGACCTAATGGCATCCCGTCGCAACAACAAAGTTACTGTTTACGTGGCTCGCTCCCACGATCCTCAGGCCTTCGCCGCGGACGCTCTGGTTCAGGACTGGTCCCAGTTTCGTCTGTCTTACGTGTTTCCTCCTCTAGCTCTCTTGCCCAGAGTCCTGCACAAGATCAGAATGAAGGGTCGTCGAGTCATCCTCATTGCACCGGACTGGCCCAGGCGAGCTTGGTATCCGGATCTGCTCCAACTGTCCGTAGAGATGCCGTGGCATCTCCCGGACCGTCCAGATCTACTCTCGCAAGGTCCGTTTTTCCGCCCGAATTCTGCGGCCCTCAAATTGACAGCGTGGCTCTTGAGTCCTGGATTTTGACGGCTTCTGGTATCCCCCCTGAAGTTATCTCCACTATGACTCGGGCGCGCAAGTCTTCCTCCGCCAAGATCTATCACAGGACTTGGAAAATTTTCCTGTCCTGGTGTCGCTCTTCCGGCCATCCTCCTTGGCCATTCTCCTTGCCGACTCTTCTGTCTTTTCTACAGTCCGGTGTGCAGCTAAGACTGTCCCTCAACTCTCTCAAGGGACAAGTTTCAGCTCTGTCAGTTCTGTTCCAGCGGCGTCTCGCTCGGCTGGCTCAGGTCCGCACCTTCATGCAGGGCGCGTCTCACATCATTCCGCCTTACCGGCGGCCCTTGGACCCCTGGGACCTTAACTTGGTTCTCACAGTCTTGCAGAAACCCCCCTTTGAGCCTCTTAGGGAGGTTTCTTTGTATCGTCTTTCACAGAAAGTGGCCTTTCTGGTTGCCATAACTTCTCTCAGGAGAGTCTCTGATTTGGCTGCGCTCTCCTCGGAGTCACCTTTTTTTAGTCTTTCATCAAGACAAGGTGGTTCTCCGTCCGACTCCGGACTTTCTTCCTAAGGTGGTCTCTCCCTTCCACCTTAACCAGGACATTGCCTTACCTTCCTTCTGTCCGGCCCCTGCTCATCGCTTTGAAAAAGCTCTACATACTCTAGATCTGGTGCGTGCTCTCCGGATCTATGTGTCTCGCACCGCTGCGCTTAGGCGGTGCACCTCTCTTTTTGTGCTAACCACAGGTCGGCGCAAGGGCCTCCCTGCTTCTAAGCCGACCTTGGCCCCTTGGATTAGGTCGACCATTTCGGACACCTACCAGAGAACGCAGGCGCCTCCCCCGCCGGGGATCAAAGCACACTCGACCAGAGCTGTCGGTGCCTCTTGGGCTTTTAGGCACCAGGCTACGGCTCAACAAGTCTGTCAGGCTGCCACTTGGGCTAGCCTGCATACCTTCTCGAAGCACTACCAAGTGCATGCTCATGCTTCGGCAGATGCGAGCTTGGGCAGACGCATCCTTCAGGCGGCGGTCGCCCAATTGTGAAGTTAGGTTTTGCCTACTTCTTAGTTTTTCTGTTTATTTCCCACCCAGGGACTGCTTTGGAACGTCCCAAGGTCTGGGTCTCCAAAGGAACGATAAAGAAAAAGAGAATTTTGTTTACTTACCGTAAATTCTTTTTCTTATAGTTCCGTCTTGGGAGACCCAGCACCCTCCCTGTTGCCTGTTGGCAATTTCCTTGTTCCGCGTGTTTTCACCGGCTGTTGTCGTGGACAGAGTCTCCGGTTGTTCCGGCTCTTGCTCTGTTCTACTTGTGGGTGGCTATTCTCCTTCAGCTTTTGCACTAAACTGGCTGGGACTGGCTCACCAGGGGGTGTATAAGCTCAGAGGGAGGAGCTACACTTTTAGGTGTAGTACTCTGTGTGTCCTCCGGAGGCAGAAGCTAAACACCCAAGGTCTGGGTCTCCCAAGACGGAACTATAAGAAAAAGAATTTACGGTAAGTAAACAAAATTCTTTTTTTTATTTGTGGATTTTTCCCATAGACTTGAATGAGATAATAAAATTCCCAAATAAAAATTACAACTGGATTTCTCGTACGTTTCCACACTGGATATTCTCTAAAAACGCATGTAATCCACACATGACTGAAGTGTTAAACTTTTATCGAAGCCAAATAGCGCAAAATAGCCAAGACAAAGCAGTGTTATTAAGGCTATGTGTCCACGGGAGAATGTATCTGCCGATTTTTCTGCATCAAAATCCGCAGCTTTCCCGCAAAATCCGCACCTTTTCAAAGGTGCGGATTTGCAGCGGATTTACCGCGGAATTGCCGCGGATTATGGTGCGGATTTTTTTTTTTCTTTCACAATTTTAAAGCCAAAATCCGGATGAAAATCCGCAACAATAATTGACATGTTGTAGATTTTTCCTGACGAAAATCCACACGATTTCCCTGCGGAAAAATCCACAGCGTGGGCACAGCATTTCCAAAATGCCATAGAAATGGCTGGGAAGTACCTGTGCTGCAGATTTTCGGGAAATCCGCGGCTTTTCCATGAGAAATCCGTGGCAAAATCCGCGCATTTTCCGCAGCGTGGGCACATAACCTTAGAATACGACATACCAAAAGGAGACAAGACTCCTCCGTCAGCAAAACGAATGCTGGTGTATTCATGATGGTGCTTCGCCTGGGAAAAGTCGCAGTGTGCAACAGAGCCTTATGTGAGCGAAAACCAGAAGTGTATCCAACACGAAGAAATATAAATCTTTCTTTTATATTTTCCATTCCCTTTTAAAGTCACTTCTTGGTTTTCTCTGGAAAAATACCATAAAAATGGAAGAGTATTTGTGGGGTTTTTTGTTGTTTTTTTTTCCAGGCTTTTTTATTTTCTTGATGTGATTTTGAAGCATTTTTTTCTTCAGCCTTTTTGATTTAACAGTGCCTAGTTTTCAGAAGATTCCCTCAGGATCTACTTCAAGGAAGTGACATGCACTTTTTTTTCCCACCAGACATTTTTGAAATCCTCTTCAGAATTAAGAAAGACACTCATATGAACAATAAAGTCCATTTTTCTTGGAACTATAGGAAGAGTTTCAAAAGTTTTGAAGGGTATGTGCACACTGCATCTTTTAGACGCTGGCGCACTTGTTGGCTTTTTTAAAGCAAAGTTGCTTCAGGAAAACTCCAGCGGTTATTTTCCTGACGTGCCCTCACTGGCGTCTTTTCAGATGTTATTGTGGCGGCTCAGCTACCAGCGTCTTTTACTCGAGACTTTCCAGGATAGTGAGCGGCCGGCTTCCTAGCACAAGCTGCTTGAATAATGTATAAGTTAATTTGATTAACCGCATCATGGTTTCCTAACCTGAAGCAGTTAAAACACAAAATATGAGATGGAACATGTGCACAGGAATGTCATTTTAACATTTCTATACATTGTTCATTTTATGGGGTGCTTTGTGACCTCTTTTCAGGTGTATTTTGGGCGGAATCTTGAAAAAAAGCAATGTGTGCACATACTCTTGAAGTGTTCTTTAAAAAAAGGATTTTGGAGCAGAATTTGCTAAAAACAACTAAAGAAAAAACTAAAATTCTGTGTGAGCGAGCATAGCCTGAGTGCCTGCCCATGTAATTGTAGAGCGGTGGAAATTGGACATAGATTACAATTTGATGCCATTGTTTCATTGTTTCAATTTTTGGATACAGATGCAGCGGGCAGTTAACCTAAATCCATACAGGTACCACAACTGGGTTCTGGTGTGATTGATGACAAGTTCAGTCTGCTTGCGATTTTTACCAGTGATAAATATATGACTAATGACAGACCCCATGGACAATATCATACTGCTAGTCAGGTGTGTGTGTGTGTGTGTGTGTGTGTGTGTGTGTATATATTCAGCGGGTGAAATAAGTATTGAACACCACCAATTTTCCAAGTAAATATATTTCTAAAGTGCTATTGACATGAAATGCTCACCATATCGATAACAACCCAGCCAATCGATACAGACAAGTAAATTAAAACATAGATGTCCATAAATTTAAGTTGTATGTAATTAGGAGAAATTACTTGGGAAAAGTATTGAACAAGCTTACTGAAATTTACTTTTTATGTCTTACAAAAGCTTTTGTTGGTGATGACAGTTTCAAGAGACCTCCTATATGGAGAAACTAGTCACATACGATACTCAGGTGTGATTTTGTCCTGTTCTTCCACACAAACATGCTTCTAATCCTGAAGGTTTGATGGGCCCCTTCTATGAATTCTGATCGTTGGTTCTCAAATGGAAGGTGGTTGCAAAGTCTCTAACATTCACTAGCTCCTTGATGTTGTCATGGAGGATGGAAGAGGATTCCAGTGGCTCCTTGAAGCTCTAGTGAACTCCATACACAAGAGAGTTAAAGCAGTGCTTGAAAATAATGGTGGCCACACAAAATATTGACACTTTGGGCACAATTTGGCCATTTTCACTTAGGGGTGTACTCACTTTTGTTGCCAGGGGCTTAAACCATAATGGCTCTGCGTGTTATTTAGTAGGCACACCAAATTTACAGTGCGTGATACAATGTAAAGTAGTTGTTAGGCTACTTTCACACATCCGGTTTGAGCACTACGGCTCAATCCGGCTGTGAAAACTATGCAACGGATGCGGCGAAAACACCGCATCCTTTGCATAAGTTTTTACATGCTGCCCGTCCGTTTTTTTCCGGTTGCGGCATGCTACTGAGCATGCGCAGTGGAAAAAACTGCATGCGGCGAGCGGATGCGTTTTTTTCCGCATCGCGCCGCATCCGGCCTCCATAGGTATGCATTGAAAAATGCGCCGCAGCGGCCATATGCGGCGCGATGCAGTGTTTTTTGCCGGAGCAAAAAACGTTGCAGGGAACGTTCGATCCGGCCGCGGCATCGGCTAAATCTGCCGCATGCGGCAAAAACCGGACCGAACGCAAGCCCCTGCAGCACAATACGGCACTAATGTAAGTCTATGCAAAAAAAAAAAACGCAACCGGCGTTACAAAAGCCGGTTGCGGTTTTTCTGCAAAACGCCGTATTGTGCCGCAGAGCAAAAATCCGGATGTGTGAAAGTAGCCTTACACAGCTTGTATAAATTGTAATATCTTCAGTGTTGACCCATGAAAATTTACAAGAATTGTGTATGTGTGTGTATGTATATATGTGCAGTACGTGTTTATTATATATATATAATATATATATAATATATATATATATATATATATATATATATATATATTTATTATAATCTCACACACACACACTCATTTTACAGAAACCTAAAAAAGTGTACGCAGCAGAAGGTACAATGTTCTCTTCACTTTGTGCATTAGAGCCCACAATGTTGAATATGGTGTGTGTGTGTGTGTGTGTGTGTGTGTGTGTGTGTGTGTGTATATAATATAATTATGTATATATGTATTATGCATTGTAAGTTATTTTAGGCTCTAATGCACAATGTGGAGTTTGCATGCTTCTTATAAGTGGTTATGAATTGTTGAACTGTGACTATCTTGTGACTGAGGTCCAAGACAAAGATTTGCATGTTGTAATAAATACTTTTTGGTGCAGGAACAGAAACTCTGTCAGCGTTATGACCAGTTGATGGAAGCCTGGGAGAAAAAAGTGGAGCGTATTGAAAATAATCCACGCCGAAGAGCAAAGGAGAGTAAGATAAGGGAGTATTATGAGAAGCAGTTCCCTGAAATCCGCAAGCAGAGGGAGCTTCAGGAGCGCATGCAGAGGTTGGTGTTACATCTATATTATATTTGACCTTGTCACAACTGCCATGCAAAAATACATGTTAAAGGCACAAACACATCAGCGGTATTCTGCCGCACTGCCGGATCCGGCATAAGGGCAGTACAGTACAATACAGTTCACAGACAGTGCGGCAAGCCCCGGTCACATGCTGTCACATGCTCCGGTCACATGACCACATGTGCCCGGAGCTTGCCAGTGAACTGTATTGTACTGTACTGTCCTTGTGCCAGGATCTGCGAGTGCGGCAGGAAAACGCTGATGTGAAACCAGCGTTATTGGAATTAAATGAACAAATAACAAATCCTCTAAGTTTTTTTTTTTTTTTTTGTTTTTTTTTTTTACCAAATTTCACAATACAAACTACACACAATATTAAATATAGTCCTGATGAGCCTCATATACTATTTTGAAAATCTTTGTCAGAATGGCTGTGATCCTCAAATTTAAAGTTCCGTATTTGAAGACAGTTGGCTAAAAAAAAATCAGAGAACTTATATCTGTGTGTTCTTATATTAGTAATATCTTTTTAGATAATTCTTGATTATGGTTTTCCTTAGTATCTTAATTTAACCCCTTAACAACCGCGGGCAGTAAAGTTAAGGGGGCTTTACACGCTACGATATAGTTAATGTTTTGTCGTCGGGGTCAAGTTGTTAGTGACGCACATCCGGCGTCATTAACGATATCGCAGCGTGTGACACTGACCAGCGACCTTAAGCGACCTCAAAAATGGTGAAAATCATTCACCATGGAGAGGTCGTCCCAAACTCAAAAATCGGTAAGGGTTGTTTATCCAGGTTGTTAATCGCTCATGCGGCAGTACACATCGCTATGTGTGACACCGCAGGAACGAGGAACTTCTTCTTACCTGCCGCCGGCCACAATGCGGAAGGAAGGAGGTGGGCAGGATGTTACGTCCTGCTCATCTCCGCCCCTCTGCTTTGATTGGCCGGCCGCTTAGTGACGTTGCGGTGATGTCGCTGTGATGCCAAATGTCCCTCCCCCTTGAAGGAGGGACCGACCAGGTAAGTATGTGTGACGCTGCCGTAGCGATACTATTCGCTATGGCAGCGATCACAAACAATCGCATGCACGACGGGGGCGGGTACTTACACGCTCGCTATCGCTACAAATTGCTAGCGATATCGCTACCATGTAAAGCCCCCTTTACTTCCTAGTGGTCATAGTGTTAATCTCCACCAGCTGCCGTGGGTAGCTGGGGGGATCCGTTCACATGTCAGCTGATTAGTACAGCTGACATGTGTGCCTTGCAGGCATGTGTGAAATCGCTATCCACCCATACCTGCTAACCCCTTAAATGGCGCTGTCAAAATATAACAGCGCCATCTTAACGGCAATCGCGGGAAAGGTTTACTCACCGCCAGCCTCCGGAAGTCACATGATGTGATCATGTGGATCTGATGGTTGTCATGGTAGTAATATGGAGGACTAAATGACAACAGATTTTCTAGTCTTCTAGTGATAATCGTCTGCTGATAATCAGTGGTTTGATATAAAAAAAGCAAAAAAACTACAGCAGGCAGCACAGTAAGGGACAAATCGTTAGTGTCTCTATATTATGCTCCTGTCAAAAAGGTGGCAAAAACCTGGTCACAGATTGCCTTTAAAGGGAATCCATCAGCAATTGTTTTCCATCTATCTCTGCATTTCTACTTTATAAAGTCATAGCTTTCATTCAAACAAAAGGGTCAGTGGAGTCGGAGGGAATACAAGTAGGTGGGAAGGTGCACTTAACCGTTTGGCCACAAAACGGATTCACTGAGTGCTTGTGCTTGGCTTGAAGTCACCAGGTTTTTGGCGCCTAATCTGAAAACCGCATGAGGTAGAGACTAAAGGCCCTGTCACACACAGAGATAAATCTGCGGCAGATCTGTGGTTGCAGTGAAATTGTGGACAATCAGTGCCAGGTTTGTGGCTGTGTACAAATGGAACAATATGTCCATGATTTCACTGCAACCACAGATCTGCCAAAGATTTATCTGTGTGTGACGGGGCCTATATAGACCCTGATTCCAGCGATGTGTCACTTACTGTGCTGCCTGCTGTAGTTTAGTGTTGATCAAATGACTCTAATCAGTAGATTATCATCACTAGAGGATAAGTAAACCTACTTTCATGTAGCCATCAAACCCCCTTTAAAGCTGGGTTTACACACTGCAACATCGCAAAGGACATCGCTGTAACGTCACCGGTTTTGTGACGTAACAGCGACCTCCCTAAGTCTCTGCTAAGTCGCTGGTGAGCTGTCAAACAGGCAAACCTAGCCAACAACTCAACAGCGATCCGGACCTGCAGAGCGACCTAGCTGGTTGTTGGGGACGTTGATAAGCAGCCTTTTGAAAGGGAAGTTGCTAACAAAGTCGCTGCAAAGTCTTCACACACTGAAACTTCATGCTGCACAGCGGGAAACAAAGGACCTAGGAATGGTCCTGAACGATTTGTAACGATTACAACTTCACAGCAGGGGCCGGGTCGCTGATAAGTTTCACACACTGCAACATCGCAAACAACATCGCTATTGCGTCACAAAACCGGTGATGTTACAGCGATGTCGTTTGAGATGTTGCAGTGTGTAAACCCAGCTTTACCCTTTCATGACTGGACGATTTTGCACTTTCTGTTTTTGTTTGTTTTTTTTTTTTGCAACCCTTCTTCTGAGAGCCGCAACTTATTTTTCCATCAATATAGCCATTTTAGGGGCTTGTTTTTTTTTGCGGAACGAGTTGTAGTTTTAAATGAAACCATACGTTTCACCATATAGTGTACTGGAAAACTGCAAAAAAATTCCAATTTCGGAAAAATTGAAAAAAAAAAAGTGCGATTGCAAGATAGTTTTTGAGATTTTATTCACTGTGTTCATTATATGGTAAAACGAATGTGTTTGTGTGATGCCTGAGGTCGGTGCGGGTTCGTAGACACCAAACATGTATAGGTTTACTTTAATCTAAGGGGTTAAAAGAAAAATCAGAAGTTTGGAAAAAAAAAATGTACGTTTTACGCCATTTTCCGCAACCTGTAGTGTTCTCATATTTCGGGATGTATAGCTCAGTGATGGCTTATTTTTTGTGTCTCGAGCTGACTTTTTAAATGGTATCATTTCTGCGCAGATGCTACTTTGCCTGTTATTACATTTTGCACAAAATTTGCAGAAACCAAAAACGTAACTTTGGCATTTGGTATTTTGTTGCCGATTAATTGATTTTATATTTTGATAGACCAGGCATTTCTGAATGCGGCTATACCAAAATAGGTGTATATATTTTTATTTTTTTTAACCCTTTAATTTTCAATGGGCCAAAAGGGGGTTGATTTGAACTTTTTAGGTTTTTTTTATTTTTTGTTAATTTTTCAATTTTTTTTTTTTTTTTTTACTAGTCCCCTTAGGGGGCTATAAGGATCAGCAGTCTGATCGCTCATTCTTTTCTCCCGATCAGAGCAGCACCGTTCAGATCAGGAGAAATAATCATCTCTTGTAACCTGCAGTACTCAGCTGCTGGTTAAAGGACCTGAGTCTTGTGAGCTACAGCAGTCATCACATGACCCTGCATTCATGATCTTTGTACAACCCAGCCCCCACCACTGAATAACAGCTTACTGCCTATGCACTGTGTAAACAGCTGATGAATTGGGTTATAACTTATAGATCTGCAGCAGATAAAACACTGGTTTTATTAAAGTAACCAGCGAGTAAATAATAAACAATAGTAGATAATACATCACAGGATATGGGGTTTGTACAAATTATGTGCAGAATCAAACCAAGGAGCCATGTGCTGCAGAGCGAGCTGTGAAAGTGCGGGGCGTCGTAAGCCACTGCTCATTATGTACTAAGCGGTGACAGAAGCACACCTCTTTGGCTACAAGCCGGCAGCTTCCGGAGGAATAAAGTTAATTTTTCTCCACCCTTTCAGTAAGGCGGTCGGACAGCTATGGAATGCTTTCTATAGAATAACCCTGTATTTGCACTTTGATAGTGTTAAGGTACATGATGGCTTTTAAAGTATGTCTTTCTCTGGAACACCGCAGTGTTTCGGAGTCAAATCTATATAGCTGAAATCATCCGCCAGTGTCTGATACATTCTGCCCATAAATCGGTCAGCATGTATCGGCTGTTAAGTTACGTGTCATTATGAACGAAGTTCAGATTCTGTATGAGGACTCGCGCACACAAACACATAAATTGGACAAGTGCAATCCAATAAAAAAAAAAAGGGATTGCACTCGGACCCATGTTATTTGATGTGACTTACACTATGATACGTGAATATTGTGACTGGAGTTCTCTTTTTATCATGACAAATGGAAGAAAGTTAAAAATGTCTCTGACAAGGTTTCTCACTTTTTAGCTTTTGCATGTTTCCATATACTGGTGTTTTATTGTTCTGCACCTCTGAATGTCTGAAATAAAGTCAGAAAGGGTGAAAAACATTAGCTTATAAGTATTATTACATCCAGCGAAAGCCTGGGGTATCAAGTGTACTATGAATGTCTGCTGTGGCTATGTTAAGTTGCTCATCCATACAACCTGCTTGTGCATCACTACACATGGCTGAACATTTCAATTCCATCTCTCAGCAGGGTAGGACAAAGGGGAAGCGGTCTGTCCTTATCTGCCGCACGCAGTGAGCATGAAGTGTCAGAAATCATTGACGGCCTCTCTGAGCAGGAGGTAAGGATTCCTTCTGCTTTATTTCCTCTGCCGCAATGTCCACTACACTGTATTATAGGACTAATACTGCATAGATTGTTATATCTTCTGAAATTAAATTGAATACTAACTAGATTCTAAAAAATTAAATAGCATATTCCCATTGTTTCTATAACCGAGCAGAGGAGGAATTTACTGAAATAATACTGTAGGATTCTAAAAAAAAGGCACAAATTGGTCCCTAAGGTTTATCCACCAGCAATCACAATATTTTGGAATATCCTAGCAATATGCAGTCGCTAAACCCATTCACACTCCATTACAGATATAGGTCAGAGCAGGGGCGTAACTATCGCGGTCGCAGGGGTCGCCACTGACACTGGGCCTGGGGCTTCAAAGGGACCGTCCTGGACCTCAGCACTTGGTTCAGCTGGATGTGAAACAGAGTATCACATCCAAATGAAATGTATCACAGCACGGAGCCCAGTCTGGACCCTGTGCTGCAAACTCCAGTACAAAATTTTGCACTTGGGCCCATTGAACTCTAGTGAAGGGTACTTTCACACCTGCGTTCAGCGCATTCCGTCACTATGGAGAATAACGCAGTCCATTAACGCACTGCTCTATTCTCCATAGACTTGTATGGACGA
This sequence comes from Anomaloglossus baeobatrachus, assembly GCF_048569485.1. Taxonomy (NCBI): domain Eukaryota; kingdom Metazoa; phylum Chordata; class Amphibia; order Anura; family Aromobatidae; genus Anomaloglossus; species Anomaloglossus baeobatrachus. The sequence goes on from NC_134353.1 coordinate 737,685,510, forward strand.
CGCACTGTAAGGCAAGTGTCTGCGTTGCATCCGCTGGACGATGCAGCGTCGTTATTTTGACGCTGCGTCGGGCGGAAGGAACGCAGCATGTAACATTTTTTTGAGCAGCGCAATCCGTAGGATTTCACTGCGCATGCTTTTTTTTTTTTTTTTTTAATCGCAAACTTTATTTTTGTTGTCTCTCGGCCGAAGCTGAGCGCCCGCCCGCCGGCATGCCCGGCCGCCGGCAAGTGACAGCGCTCAGCTGAGCGCCCGCCCGCCGGCATGCCCGGCCGCCGGCAAGTGACAGCGCTCAGCTGAGCGCCCACCCGCCGGCATGCCCGGCCGCTGGCAAGTGACAGCGCTCAGCTGAGCGCCCGCCCGCCGGCAAGTGACAGCGCTCAGCTGAGCGCCCAAGTGAGAGCGCTCAGCTGAGCAACCGGCCGCCGGCATGTCAGGGCGCCCAGCTGAGCGCTCGGCCGCCGGCTATTGAGAGCGATCGGCTGATCGTTCGCAATAGTCGGCTGCCGGTAAACTGTAAAGAAGAAGAAGAAAAAAAAAATAAAGCTTTCCGTTGTTTTGTACGATCCATAGCATTGCGTTGTGCCACTATATGCAACGCATCCGTTGCATCCGTCACACAACGCAATGCTACAGAAGCCGTCCAACACAAGTGTGAAACTAGCCTTGCGCCACTGAATCAGAGTGTGTGGAACAGGCTCAGGAGCTGATCCTACTCTACACAGTACAGCTGGCATCTGTCTCTAATAGCAGTGTCAATCACTCATAGCGGCATTTAAGCTGTGCAATCCTGCCTGAACGTTCAATTCAGTAGCTCGTCACCCCCTTTTCCCTGCAATGTGATCTCAGGGTGCTGATGTGCTGCCGTCTTGTGGCCGGGATTCATAGGAGACTTTGATGAGGACTTCATACTGCAAAACCAAGGTATAGCAGCATATTATACTAGTTTGTCCACTATGGCCAAAAAAAAAAGTGGCAAAAAAACCCAAAAGATTAAAGTCACTCCCCATTTTCCCAGTTAAAAAAGTAAAGAAATTTTAGTTAAAATTGATATTTTATATAAAATTGTTTGGTATCGCCATAGTCATACTGACCTGGAGAATAATCATGTTCACCGCACAATCAATGTTAGAAAAACTATACACAAAAAACAATGGTGGAATTGCGTCTTTTTTCACATGTTTTTCGTGTGTGATAAGGTGAATTAAATGCGTCTCTTGATTTTTTTTTATTGTAATCTTAGTAACTTCTACATTTTGCTGATGTTATGGGCTCACCTGCTGAACTGGATTAACTAAACCATATTTCAGGGCATGCCCAAAACCACAGCATGGATCACAGGTATTTAGTAGTCGAGCAAGACAGCTGGACAGTATCTGGAACTGTGGGACCAGTAGAGCTGGATATACATGACCGCAGATGGATCAGCAGAGCTAGAACAATAGATGCAGGACAGCACCCAGGAACAGCAGAGCTGAGCAGACAGTCACCTTGTCGCAGAGTGTCTGTAGTGCACAGGAATAGCAGAACTGAGTAGGCATTATGGAACTTTAATTCAGCAGAATTGAGGGTGCGGATAGCACCAAGAATAGCAGGACTGAGGTGACAGTGGGAGCTGGATTGCACTAAGGAACAGTAGAGTAGATGATCAGACATCTGAAGGAAGTGTGATTTGACTCCTTGAAAGCATATGGTAGCAGTATGCACTACTACATAAATATTCTGGCATCCTTAGGATGTGTGCGCACTTTGCGTTGAGTTTCTTGCAATTCTAAACGCATCCTCTGGCAGAAATTGTCTTTGTCAAATTTGGTTTTGACCACAAAAACGCTAAAAATAAGCTTGCGTTTTTACCGCGTTTTACATGCTTTTTCCTTGGTTAAAGTCAGATGCGTTTTGAATACAAATACACTACTACATAAAATTTAATAAGGACAAAGAGACAGAAATCAGAGTATATTGTATCAAAAAAAATTTTTTTTTAATAATATTCTTCAAAATATTTTTATAAAAACACTTTTTTATTTCAAATTGCTAAAATCATCACAAGGTCAATAAAAAACATCACCAAAAAAACCCAAAAAAACAAAAACATACAAACACATAAACAGAGGGGATCTCTGATCCAAAGGATTATTGGTGAAAAAGGCAGAGGATCATTTCATATAAAAAAATCTATTTCTTCAGCGCTCTATTGGGAGACCCAGACGATTGGGGTATAGCTACTGCCCTCTGGAGGCCACACAAAGCACTACATTAAAAGTGCAAGGCCCCTCCCCCTCTGGCTATACCCCCCCGTGGTATCACGGGTTCTCCAGTTTTAGCTTTGTGTGCGAAGGAGGTCAGACATTCCATGCATAGCTCCACAGATTTTAGTCAGCAGTAGCTGCTGACTATGTCGGATGGAAGAAAAGAGGACACATATAGTGTTCCCAACATGCTCCCTTCTCACCCCTGGATGGTGTTGTAAGGTTGAGGTACCTATTGCTGGTACAGGGCTGGAGCCTGACATGCTGTTTTCCTTCCACATCCCCTTGTAGGGCTCTGTGGAAGTGGGATCCTGCCGGCCTCTCAGCTCTGATGCCGGGCTCCATCCACAGACCCATTAGAACCTGATGGATTCGGAGCAGGAGTACGATCAGGGACAGGGCCCTGCATCTTACAGGTACTCTGTGTCCCCGGCAGGCACAGACACACTCCGGGCTGGCTGGGTGTTATAGTGCGCCGGGGACCGCAACGTGGAGTTGGTGTCCCTACAGATTACTGGGGGATTGTTTGTGTTTGGGAACGCAGCGCCGACCCCCTCTGGACCGGGCGGCGCTGCTGTGACTTGTGGTGCGCCGGGGATCCGCCGTCCGCGCTTTTACGGCGGCGGCGGTTATAACTTTAGTCCCTGGCTTTTTGGGCCTAGGACGCCGGCAGCTCCGTTTCGTTCCCGCCCCCACCCTGTCATTCAGGGTAGGGGAGAGACGCTGTTCGCAAGCAGCGACGAGGGCTGGAGCCTGATTTACATGCTCCAGCCCTCTCACTTGGCACAGAGGGAAGCAGGCTTCCCGCTCTTGGCCAGGAACGCCCAGGGCCCGCCCCCCTTCCTCTCTCGAGACGCCGGCAGCCATTACATGCATGCCTGGCTGGAGGAAGGACGCAAGGCTCTGGGAGACCTGGACTAGGGGCTATCTGGCGACCACACACCCGCTTTTTAAGCGGGCGGTAAGCGATTTTTCTGTGCTGGTCCCTCTAGTGCCTCACTGTGTATCAGTGTACTGGATACAGTTATATAGATATTGTATTTCTTGCACTGTGAGGTGCGCTTCTGGCTGCATATCCCAGATCGCTCTGTGGAAGCAGCAACATGTCATCCTCAAAACGCAAGGCGGCCAAGGCAAAAAGGGCTGTGTATACTGCGTGTGCTGCATGTGGGGCTAATCTACCAGCAGGCTCTGATGACCCCCATTGTGTGCAATGCTCCGACCCGGTGCTGCTTCGCCAGCCGGAGTCAGGAGAGGTAGCGACCCAGGCTGAGACGCTTGTAAGTTCTGCCCCGGTGACAGGGACGGACTTTGCAGTTTTTGCAGATAATATGTCTGTATCTATGGCAAAAATCCTTGAGACCTTGCAATCTATGCATGGGGCTCAGTCTCTGGGCACGGCGAGGCCTCTGTCCTCAGGTCCCCCTTACTTGGAATGTATCCAGCCCACAGGGGGGTCCCCGGCTTCACAGGCCGAGGATTATGACTCAGATGATGGCCCCAGCCACCCTAAGCGAGCTCGCTGGGAAAGACCCTCGACGTCTTCACACTGCTCAGGGTCTCAGCGCAATCAGTCTCCCTGTGATGTGTCTGATGAGAGTGATCAGGAATCCACTCCTGGAACCCCTCTCAACCTGGATACCCCGGATGGGGATGCCATGGTAGACGACCTTATCTCAGCCATCAATAGGCTGTTGGATATTTCTCCCCCAGCCCCTTCAGCAGAAGAGGCGGCTGCGGAGCAGGAAAAGTTTCGTTTCCTTTATCCCAAGCGTAAATTGAGTGCTTTGTTAGATCACTCTGACTTCAGAGAATCAATCCAGAAGCACGACGCTCACCCAGAAAGGCGTTTCTCTAAACGATCTAAAGATACGCGTTTCCCTTTCCCCCCTGAGGTGGTCAAGCGCTGGACACAGTGTCCAAAGGTAGACCCCCCGATTTCCAAACTTGCAGCTAGATCCATAGTTGCAGTGGAGGATGGCGCTTCACTTAAAGATGCCAATGACAGACAGATGGACCTTTGGTTAAAATCTGTCTATGAAGCTATAGGCGCGTCGTTTGCTCCGGCATTCGCAGCCGTATGGGCACTCCAGGCTATTTCAGCTGGCTTAGCAAAAGTGGATGCTATCATGCATCCAGCAGTGCCGCAAGTGGCGCACCTTACCACGCAGATGTCGGCGTTTGCGTCTTACGCTATCAATGCGGTCCTAGAATCTACCAGTCGCACCTCAATGGCGTCCGCCAATTCGGTAGTTTTGCGCAGAGCCTTGTGGTTAAAGGACTGGAAAGCAGATGCTGGTTCCAAAAAATGTTTAACCAGTTTGCCTTTGTCTAGAGAGAGACTGTTTGGCGAGCCATTGGCTGACATCATTAAGCAGTCCAAGGGTAAAGACTCCTCTTTACCACAACCCAGAACACCCAAACCTCAGCAGAAAAAGTGGCAGCAGAGGTTTCAGTCCTTTCGAGGTTCGGGCAAGACACCATTTACCTCGTCCAAAGGGACTCAGAGGACGCAAAGAAACGCAGATTCGTGGCGGACTCACACACGCCCCAAGAAAGCAAATGGAGGTACCGCTTCCAAAGCGGCTACCTCATGACTTCCAGCCCCCCCCCTCCGCATCGCCGGTCGGGGGCAGGCTCTCCCGCTTTTCCGGCATTTGGATGTCACAGGTCAAAGACCGGTGGGTGACGGACATTTTGTCTCGCGGGTACAGAATCGAGTTCAATTCTCGTCCTCCAGCTCGGTTCTTCAGAACCTCCCCACGTCCAGACCGAGCAGATGCTCTGCTGCAGGCGGTGGATTCCCTAAAAGCGGAAGGAGTGGTTATCCCAGTCCCTCCTCAGGAACAAGGGCAAGGGTTTTACTCCAATCTCTTTGTGGTTCCAAAAAAGGACGGCTCGTTCCGTCCTGTTCTGGACCTAAAACGGCTCAACAAACATGTGCACGCCAGGAGGTTCCGGATGGAAACCCTCCGCTCTGTCATTGCCTCAATGTCCAGAGGAGACTTCCTTGCCTCAATAGACATCAAAGATGCTTATCTCCACGTGCCAATTGCTACAGAACATCAACGTTTTCTACGTTTTGTGATAGGAGACGACCATTTTCAGTTCGTAGCTCTTCCATTTGGTCTGGCGACAGCCCCACGGGTCTTCACCAAGGTCATGGCGGCGGTGGTAGCAGTCTTGCACTCTCAGGGACACTCGGTGATTCCTTACCTAGACGACTTATTGGTCAAAGCTCCCTCTCAGGAGGCATGCCAACTCAGCCTGAATGCTACGCTGGAGACTCTACAGTCTTTCGGATGGATCATCAACTTTCCAAAGTCGATCCTATCACCGACTCAGTCACTAACGTATCTTGGCATGGAGTTTCATACTCTAGCAGCGATAGTGAAGCTTCCGCTGGACAAGCAGCGGTCACTACAGACAGGGGTGCAATCTCTCCTGCAGGGCCAGTTGCATCCCTTGCGGCGCCTCATGCACTTCCTAGGGAAGATGGTGGCAGCCATGGAAGCAGTTCCCTTTGCGCAGTTTCATCTGCGCCCACTTCAATGGGACATTCTCCGCCAATGGGACGGGAAGTCAACGTCCCTGGACAGGAAAGTCTCGCTTTCCCAGACGGCCAAAGACTCTCTACAATGGTGGCTCCTTCCCACATCATTGTCTCAGGGAAGATCCTTCCTGCCCCCATCCTGGGCAGTAGTCACGACAGATGCGAGTCTGTCAGGGTGGGGAGCAGTATTTCTCCACCACAGGGCTCAGGGGACGTGGACTCCGCAGGAGTCCACCCTTCAGATCAATGTTCTGGAGATCAGAGCAGTGTATCTTGCTCTACTGGCCTTCCAACAGTGGCTGGAAGGAAAGCAGATCCGAATCCAATCGGACAACTCCACAGCGGTGGCATACATCAACCACCAAGGAGGGACGCGCAGTCGGCAAGCCTTCCAAGAAGTCCGGCGCATTCTAATGTGGGTGGAGGACAGAGCATCCACCATATCCGCGGTTCACATCCCAGGCGTAGAAAACTGGGAAGCAGACTTCCTCAGTCGCCAGGGCATGGACGCAGGGGAATGGTCCCTTCACCCGGACGTGTTTCAGGAAATCTGTCGCCGCTGGGGAGTGCCGGACGTCGACCTAATGGCATCCCGGCACAACAACAAGGTCCCGGCATTCATGGCGAGGTCGCGCGATCAAAGAGCTCTGGCGGCAGACGCCTTGGTTCAAGATTGGTCGCAGTTTCAGCTCCCATACGTGTTTCCGCCTCTGGCGCTCTTGCCCAGAGTGCTACGCAAGATCAGATCCGAGTGCAGCCGCGTCATACTCGTCGCTCCAGACTGGCCGAGGAGGTCGTGGTATCCGGATCTGTGGCATCTCACGATCGGTCGACCGTGGTCACTGCCAGACCGACCAGACTTACTGTCCCAAGGGCCGTTTTTCCATCAGAATTCTGCGGCCCTGAACCTGACTGTGTGGCCATTGAGTCCTGGATCCTAGCATCTGCTGGATTATCTCAGGGAGTCATTGCCACAATGAGACAAGCTAGAAAGTCGAATTCGGCTAAGATCTACCACAGAACGTGGAAGATTTTCTTGTCCTGGTGCTCTGCTCAGGGAGTGTCTCCCTGGCCATTTGCATTGCCCAAGTTTCTTTCCTTCCTGCAATCGGGGTTAGAAAAGGGCTTGTCGCTCAGCTCCCTTAAAGGGCAAGTTTCGGCACTATCCGTGTTTTTTCAGAAGCGTCTAGCACGTCTTCCTAAGGTGCGCACGTTCCTGCAAGGGGTCTGTCATATTGTGCCCCCGTACAAGCGACCGTTAGATCCATGGGATCTGAACAGGGTACTAGTTGCTCTCCAGAAGCCGCCCTTCGAGCCTCTGAAGGAAGTTTCCTTTTCTCGGCTGTCGCAGAAAGTGGCGTTTCTTGTTGCGATCACATCGCTTCGGCGAGTGTCTGAGCTGGCGGCTCTGTCATCTAAGGCTCCCTTCCTGGTGTTCCACCAGGACAAGGTTGTGCTGCGCCCCATTCCGGAGTTTCTCCCTAAGGTCGTATCCTCTTTTCATCTTAATCAGGATATTTCCTTGCCTTCTTTTTGCCCTCATCCGGTTCACCGGTATGAAAAGGCCTTACGTTTGCTAGATCTGGTGAGAGCACTCAGAATCTACATTTCCCGCACGGCGCCCATACGCCGTGCCGATGCACTTTTCGTCCTTGTCGCTGGTCCGCGCAAGGGGTTGCAGGCTTCTAAAGCCACCCTGGCTCGATGGATCAAAGAACCAATTCTAGAGGCCTACCGTTCTGCGGGGCTTCCGGTTCCTTCAGGGCTAAAAGCCCACTCCACCAGAGCCGTGGGTGCGTCCTGGGCATTACGTCACCAGGCTTCGGCTCAACAGGTGTGCCAGGCAGCTACCTGGTCCAGTCTGCACACTTTCACCAAGCATTATCAGGTGCATACCTATGCTTCGGCGGATGCCAGCTTAGGTAGAAGAGTCCTGCAGGCGGCAGTGACACCCCCGTAGGGGAGGGCTGTTTTGCAGCTCTAACATGAGGTATTTATTTACCCACCCAGGGACAGCTTTTGGACGTCCCAATCGTCTGGGTCTCCCAATAGAGCGCTGAAGAAGAAGGGAATTTTGTTACTTACCGTAAATTCCTTTTCTTCTAGCTCTTATTGGGAGACCCAGCACCCGCCCTGTTGTCCTTCGGGATGTTTTTTTGTTGTTTGCGGGTACACATGTTGTTCATGTTGAACGGTTTTTCAGTTCTCCGATGTTATTCGGAGTTAATTTGTTTAAACCAGTTATTGGCTTCCTCCTTCTTGCTTTGGCACTAAAACTGGAGAACCCGTGATACCACGGGGGGGTTTAGCCAGAGGGGGAGGGGCCTTGCACTTTTAATGTAGTGCTTTGTGTGGCCTCCAGAGGGCAGTAGCTATACCCCAATCGTCTGGGTCTCCCAATAAGAGCTAGAAGAAAAGGAATTTACGGTAAGTAACAAAATTCCCTTCATCTTAAAAATATCACCCCTGCCCCTTCAACATCCATAGTACAGCAATAATACATATATTAATTGATAAATAATAAATATACAGATATATAAATTTTATATCGATATATCAATAAATATACATATAATAGCTCCAGTGTAAATAGCCTATGTTCAAAAGGAAGGTTTTTTACTCCTATAGACAAGAGCGGAATAAACGAGGAATCTCCTCTATATAAATATATCTTCTCCTTTAAGAATGATATTTCCTATGTCCATAGGTTTAATAAGGGGCAATGAGTTATAGTTTATTTAATAGCTTGCCCACTCAAGCTGTTTATAAATGCCCATTCCTCCCAAATAGAATTAATTACTCCCTTAACAACAGGGGCCAATAATAAGTGTAACAGACATCAATTTGCCATACTTGCCTAATATAAGGTCAGAGACACCCTCAAAAGCTCGACGTACGTTTCAAGGGAAACCTTTTCATCAGGAGGCCTCCCTGTTGTTAAGGGAGTAATTCATTCTATTTGGGAGGAATGGGCATTTATAAACAGCTTGAGTGGGCAAGCTATTAAATAAACTATAACTCATTGCCCCTTATTAAACCTATGGACATAGGAAATATCATTCTTAAAGGAGAAGATATATTTATATAGAGGAGATTCCTCGTTTATTCCGCTCTTGTCTATAGGAGTAAAAACCTTCCTTTTGAACATTGGCTATTTACACTGGAGCTATTATATGTATATTTATTGATATATCGATATAAAATTTATATATCTGTATATTTATTATTTATCAATTAATATATGTATTATTGCTGTACTATGGATGTTGAAGGGGCAGGGGTGATATTTTTATGATATAGATTTTTTGATATGAAATGATCCTCTGCCTTTTTCACCAATAATCCTTTGGATCAGAGATCCCCTCTGTTTATGTGTTTGTATGTTTTTTTTGGTGATGTTTTTTCTTGACCTTGTGATGATTTTAGCAATTAAAAATAAGTGTTTTTATAAAAATATTTTGAAGAATATTATTAAAAAAATTTTTTTTGATACAATATACTCTGATTTCTGTCTCTTTGTCATTATCTAATTATTTGAGTTAAAGTATCTCTAAAAACTATGGTGGAGAAATTATAGGAATCTGCTATCATATTTCTAAATAAAATGTAAACATTCAAACACTATGAAAAAAAGGAAAAAAAATGATAAATATCATGATTAAAATCATACACAAAATAGCTTATTTTATTAAAATTATAACTGTGTTCTAATATTTATGTATAAAATAACGTTAAATTATGGATTTTCTTTAATTTAATTGTCGGACTATGTGTGTGTGTAAAGGGACATATCATGCCCTTAATATAAAGTAAAAAACGCATGCGTTTATTTTGTCAAAAAAACTTGTTTTATGCATCAAAAAAGCATGTAAAATACTATGATTTTGATTTAGGATGCGTTTTGAAAGTTCTCATTGACTCTGTTAGCAAAACGCTGCCAAAATGGCAAAACAATTGACATGTTGCTTCTTTAAACGCAGAGATTTTGACAAATTTTCTGCAACTGAAACGCTGCGTTTTTAACAGCATAGTGCGCACAAGAAAGCCTTATTTCCCATAGACTTTGCTTGAAAATCAAAACGCATGCATTTTGGCATTAAAACGTTGCAGTTCAAAACGCTGCGGAAACGCATGAAAAAACGCAACGTGCACACATGGCCTTAAAAGGCTTTGGATGATACCATCAGAGGTGCATACAAGGTTATCAAAGTAACCCAACATGAACTAGCACAGAGGGAGCTGGCCCTAGGCAAAGAAAGAAGCAGAGCCAAGCTCTGGAGCACTGACAGGTGAGTTTGGAGGTTTGAACTGTCTAGGTTCTCCTTGTAGTCCCGCCTGTAGATACGTACAGTCATCTTACTTTTCTTATATGTCTGTCAGTCTTGTGTATAGAAGGTTTCACCCATAGGCACAAATTTGTTGGTCATGGTAACTTTATCACCCTCTCCAGCGCCTTATCAAGTATAAGTTGTACACAATTGTGATTAGGAGGTTCTATAGAACAATTCACCAGAGAGCTGTGCTTGTAAGGCCGCTTTCGCACTTCGTTTCTCTCCCCGTTCAGTGATCCCGTCTGGGCTTCTGTCCGAACTCCCCACAAAACGTGTTTCAGACGAATGCGCCAACGGGGCCACTGACTATAATGGTGCAGCGTGAGTCACTGTGTCATGCACTATTTTCGGGGTATTCGCTTACTGGAGGCATACTCCCAGGCAGACTACTACGTCTGGGTGTCCGCCTCTAATAGGTGTATACATCTGAAAATGGTGCCCGACAGAGTACACAGTGACTGCACCATTATAGTCAGTGGCCCCGTTAGCGCATACGCCCGAAACAGTTTTGCAGGTGGTTCGGACGAAAGCGCTGATGGGGAGAGGAATGCGGTGTGAAAGCAGCCTAACCTATCACAACCAATTAGATTTCAGTTTTATGTATTTAGAAGAGAAAGTTGAACTGTGATTGGTTGCTTTGGCCCGTTTGATGAATGAGTCCCTCTGGGTTTGTCGCGGGAGAAGCTGTCCTCAGGAAATGTTGAACAAATAGCAGGATTCATAATTTAATCGAATAATTTTTTGAAATCTTTAACAGGTTTTGATACTGGGAACATTTTGGAAATGAAGGAAATGTATTACTGTATGACATTGCTTTTACAATGATAATGGGAGGTATTGATGTAAAAATGATACATTTTGTGAGAGAATAATTTAGTATTTATGGTAATTGTGATTCCGGTCTGGGTGACTGCCAAAATCTATCCAAAAGTCAAGTGTGCCTTCATTACAGCAATGATGTCTGCTGCAATGACGCCGGCTATATTTTACAAATGAGGTGTCTAGTCTGGCTCGACCTACGGAGATGTTTCTTCCTCGAGTGAACTGAAATTCTGTCATTTGACTCTGAATTTTTTTTTCCTCTTTGCTTGAAAAGTAGTCACACTCTAGAAGAGAGGCGTCCTTGAAACCTTAAAATTACTATTTTTGGTTATTGCACCACCCAGAAAAAAATGCAGTAAACAATCGCAAAGTATATTTCCAAAAGGACAGTGGTAAAATCTACCTCTGTGCAACATAAGAAAAGTACTCACATAGCTCCATTTAAAGCTATAGAAATGGTAAAAAAATCAATGCATGTTTGGTATTGCCATATTTATACTGAGCTGGTGAGTCATGTCGCCAGGTGATATTTTTAGCATACAATTAATCTATACAAAAACAAAATTAAAAAAAGTATTACAGAATTGAGCTTTAGATTCCACTACTGTATGGCATCTGATGCGATCTGTTATGTTAATGACCCTCGGCTCAGGCCCTGCTGCGAGTGTGAGCCGAGTGTCATGTGACTGGTCCGATCTTGCAGTCCAGTCACGGGTGCGGAGAAGAGGGAGAGATTCATCTCACCTCTCCACTGCCAGTCTGTGTCTCACTGCACTTGGATGACATCCATAGACTTGTATGGGTGCGTGTGATGTTGAGACTCGCTGCCAAACACTGCATTCTGTGGTTGTTTTCGCATGCCGATCTGGACCTATCGTTTAACACTGGTTTTATCTGATTGCACTGGTGCGTGGTAATCACAAGGGGAACCTTATTCACCATTGCACCTCACATGGATTTTTTTTGTTCGTTTCTGAATTCACTGCATGGTAAAATCAATGGTGTCAACCTAAACTACTAGTTGTTCTGCAAAAACTACAAGCTTTCAACTTCATATAGCTTTGTTGATGGAAAATTAGTTATAATTCTTTGAAGAAGGAGAGGGAAAAATTAAAATGCAAAAAAAAAAAAAATGGCTGTGTGCTTTTAAAGGGGTATTTTGTGCTTTAAGTAGTTAGCATGAAAATAAGCAAGTTTGCATTTGACTTGCTTTTTCTATCTGCTGTCATTCGCTTGCAATGAGGGCTTTTATCTTAAATAGTGTACTGCTGTTTTCTGTGGAGCCTGGCCCAGTGTGGAGTATTTTACATTCCAGAAGAGGGTTTAACACCTAACATGCCAGCCACATTGATTTTTATACAGCAGCTAGATGCTCGCCTCCCTCCCCTCCCCCATGAGTTCCTGACAGCTCTTATCAGTCCTATGTAATCACCAACTCCCCTTTTTCCCCTATCAGCCAGCTTCACTGCTTTCACTGACCTGAACTTGTGCTTGTTCAAATGCTCGGTTATTGCCATGTGCTAATACAGTGATAACAGTTTAGACTGAAATAACTGATGGCTGAATGTGAAACAATAAAACTTGGCTGAGCTTCATAGTTCTACGGAGGCCGGGATTTCCGTGTGTATAGCCTCCAATACAAGAGAATCGGATACGAGATGCTAATGACTCTCAGCTCAAACTCTGCTGCGAGCGTGAACCAAGTGACATTCTACTGTGATCAGATTCTCTTGCATGCACTCGGATGACATCCAAATGCAGTTTGATGTTTCACCTGCACCCATAGACTTGGTTATGCTTCAAGTCTATATTGTTTCTTTTTTTTTTTTTGTTTCACCATGCCGAATTGGCATGAGAAAAAAAAATCTGATCGGCACTGCCCCATAGTATAACATTGAAGCGAGTCCTATCTGATGAAACATCAGAGAGCACAGAGAGCACTCGTCCATGTTATATGGTAGTGTGAGCCAGCCCTAATACTGCAGTTCGGCTGCTTACCAGAACTGTCACTTCAGGAATGCCCGCCCTGCCAGAGACCATGAAGTGAAGAGGCTGCAGAGTTGTGAGCTGCTCAAGAGACCACTAGAGAATAACCCTTTTTAGGCCCTGTGCACACTAGAAAATAGAATTTTCTTAAGAAAATTCCGGACCCTCTGAAAGAATTCCGCACCCTCGGCAAAAAAATTCACCCGAAATCCACATGTGGTTTTGCCGCGTTTTGTTGCGGTTTTGCCGCGCTATTGCCGTGGAAATTCCACAGTTTGGTCCCTGCGGTTTTTTACCATTTATCTATGGCAAAAACTGCAGGTACCTGCGGAAAAGAAGTGACATGCACATTAATTCCGCAGCGGAAATTCCGCAGCAAAACCCTCAGGGACAAAGAAACGCAGTGCGCGCACAGCATTTTTTTTTTATATCCCCATAGGTTTTGCTGGAGAAGGACTGCAGAATTATTAGAAACATTTTCTGCAGTATTCCTTCAGTGAAATCTGCGGCAATTCCGCGGTAAAATCCGCAGCTTGCGCACAGGGCCTTAAGTGGTTAAATTTAGTTACAGAAAAGATGTACATTAAGTGTTTTATTAAGCAACTTCACCTGTTTGTTCTTTTGTTCTGTCAGTTGTAATCACATATACATACTATATAGGAAATGGAAATGTGCAGTAGAGAAAAGATCAGTGTAAATTGTGTCCTTTTTACAGCAGTTCCACATTCTTATGTAGAAGGAATTATCATGTCTGGGCCACAGAGGCAGTCTGGCATCTGTGACTACTCGCGGCATTGTATCAGATCATCACATGTAGTGTGAGTCTGATGACAGCTGGTTACATGACATCTATTATAGCCAGACGCCTCATTGTCACCTGCTTTTTGTAACCGCTCAGACTCCTATGTAAATCACTCAACAAGGACTTAAGGCCCCGTCACACTAAGCAACATCGCTAGCAACATCGCTGGTAACGAACAACTTTTGTGACGTTGCTAGCGATGTTGCTGTGTGTGACATCCAGCAACAACCTGGCCCCTGCTGTGAGGTCGTTGGTTGTTGCTGAATGTCCTGGGCCATTTTTTAGTTGTTGCTGTCCTGCTGTGAAGCACAGATCGCTGTGTGTGACAGCGAGACAGCGACAACTAATGTGCAGTGAGCAGGAGCCGGCTTCTGCTGAGGCTGGTAACTAATGTAAACATCGGGTAACCAAGAAGCCCTGTCCTTGGTTACCCGATATTTACCTTTGATACCAGCCTCCTCGCTCTCACTGCCTGTGCTGCCGGCTCCTGCTCTGTGCACAGATAGCTGCAGCACACATCAGGCAATTAACCCGATGTGTGCTGTAACTAGGAGAGCAAGGAGCCAGCGCTCAGTGTGCGCTGCTCCCTGCTCTGTGCACATTTAGCTGCAGCACACATCGGGTTAATTAACCTGATGTGTGCTGTAACTAGGAGACTGGGGGCTGGTCACTGGTTGCTGGTGAGCTCACCAGCAACTCGTGTAGCCACGCTCCAGCGATCCCTGCCAGGTCAGGTTGCTGGTGGGATCGCTGGAGCGTCGCAGTGTGACAGCTCACCAGCAACCTCCTAGCAACTTACCAGCGATCCCTATCGTTGTTGGGATCGCTGGTAAGTTGCTTAGTGTGACTGGACCTTTAGAAGAGGTGCTTGACAACTGGTTTTATTAAAGGTCATGGATAAGATAACCCTTAGAAAGGCTATTCCTGTCAGCAAGGTCCAAATCTGGCTAATTAATTATACACCTTTATGATGATAAATTATTGTCAAACACACAAATAAAAAATAATGATCTCTAATGAGGGTTCACAACAAGGATTGTGTACATGCGATCGTTTTTTCCATGTACTGTCTTATTTTAAATTGTGACTTTCTTGTAGAACCTGGAGAGACAGATGCGTCAGCTGGCCGTCATCCCACCCATGCTGTTCGATGCAGAGCAGCAGCGTATTAAGTTCATCAACATGAATGGCCTGATGGATGACCCCATGAAGGTGTACAAGGAGCGACAGGTCATGAACATGTGGAGTGAACAAGAGAAAGATACCTTCAGGGAGAAGTAAGTTTTTCTTTTGCCACCAGATTCACGGAGACTCAAAATCCGCTAGGTTTTATTTATTCTTCGTTCTTTTTACATTATAGGGGATGTCTAATTATGAAAACCTATTTTCATCTGTCCATTGAGGAAATTCTGAGATATTAGGGTCAGTCCTCAGTTGAAGGTCCTATTTAGAAAGGGGAACAGTTATAAGGAGCATTTCTCATGTAGTTGGAATCCTGTCCTTCACTACACAGACTTAAGGCCCCTTTACACACTGAGACTTTCTAGCGATCCCAACAGCGATCCCGACCTGACCGGGATCGCTGGAAAGTCCCTGGTGAGCTGTCAAACAGGCAGATCTGGCCAACCACGCAGCAGCGATATGGACCTGCAGAACGACCTCGCTGGTCGTTGGGGACGTGTCACACAGCAGCTATTTGACGTTGTAACTGTGTCAAACACACCGATGCATGCTACGCAACGGGAAACAAAGAACCAAAAAATGGTCCTGAAAGATTTGTAGCGATCAGCGACCTCACAGCGGGGGCCAGGTCGTTGATGCATGTGTGGTGCTCCTGTGGTTAGGCGCTACTGGGGAATACAGCACCTTAACATCAAGGTGCAGTGCCCTTTGGTCACAGGTGAAAGAGAGAGGAAATGCAGAATCTTATGTTAGATTGAGTAACATTGACTCAGCAGCCCCTACCTTCATATTCCTGGGACTGTTTATATAGTAGGTCATAGGGGGTGGAGCCTAGCTGAGCGTGAGACGCGACGTGATTGACAGGACGACTGAGTGACAGTCAGTTAACAGTCAGTCAGTAAGGAGTGACAAAAAGAGACGAGAGTAAATTGATGACTGAAAGAAGGGCTAGAAATAACATAGGCTTGACGTCCTGAGCGAGGGTACCTCAAAAAAAAAGACACAGGAAAAGGGGTAACCCAGACGGAAAGGGGACACTTTAGGTCTGGCGAGAGCCGGCTGAAGAGTTCAGTTCGACACAGGTATAACGGAACCAAGGAGGTTTGTCAGGTTTATCCCCAAACCTTTGACCATTAACCTGGGATCTTAAATAAGAGGAGTCCCGGTACCCATCAAGAGTCTAACTACTAACCCCAAGCTGAGTTCACGACGCTGTTGCGGGATAGATAAAGAAACAGTGCAGCATCAGACCCCTGGGAAAACCAGTGACGAGACTAACCAGTGGGTTAAAGAGGGAGTCACAGAGCCCTCAGAGCAGGGACCGAGAGAGAGACAAAAAAAGGTTACCTAAGAGAGAGACTCTGTCATTAAATCTCCTCTGAAACTTGTGACCATTGGCCTTCTGGTAACCGAACTGTTTCTGCTGTGAACTTTTGGAAACAAACCAGATGTTAGTAAAAAGGACTTGTTTGAACTGATGTGGACTCGGTGTGTCATCTCTCCGCCATTCGACAGGACCCTGCGATGTCAGAGAAGAAGGCAGCCATCACCGCTCGGTCGCTTCCCTCCTGGTCAGCGACCCTCCGCCCTGAGGTAAAATAGCTCCACCTGTGGGGAGCTGAGAGATCTTAAACTGCCGTCACCATCGCCTCATAGGTCGGCCGCGGGCAGCGCTGGTATATCCGCTTACCAGAAACCACAGGTGGCGTCACGTATATCCCCAAAATCATCCCTGTACCCCATTCCATAGCCGCAGAGTGAGCGCCCAGTGCACGAAGCCGGGACCGACCACCTGTGATAACCCCATCTAGAGTAAAGTATCCGTAGTCCCGGCGCCAGAGTACCCCCCTACCGAAAACCCTGATGGTCGACTCACATGCCACACACTGCAATGTCGCTGGGGAGGTCGCTATTGCGTCACAAAACCGGTGACGTTACAGCGATAGGGCTAGCGATGTTGCAGTGTGTAAAGGGGCCTTTATATACTGTGCAGTCGCTTAATTTCCCTTGTGTTGGATCTGCAGGGATATTGAATGCTTAATGTCAGACTTCCCTGCAGTTAACAGCTGATTTCTAGGTGTCCCTGTGGAGGGACACTGTGTAACCACATTTGTTAAAGGTGATGTCTTTAAGTGTAGTGTGAAATATGTACATTCTAATTTAAGAACCAGGATCCAGCTTGGATTTTATTTGTACTGTAGAATGTTTGTTGGCCTTTCCATTTTTGCATATAATGTGACTGCACTTTGAGAAAAGTTCTGGTAAACTTTGATCAATGGGGGCCGGGTAAAGTGAAGAGACCCACCCCATTAATCTCTACACGTAGGGTCAGAAGCACTTGGGTGAGTGCTGCTCTCCTCGATTGCTGAAAACTGGCTCATGCACTTTCTATTGACCAAAGTTTAGTCCCGGAGAAGAGCAATGCTCAGCTACCTGATTCTACTACTTCATTTTAGAATGTGTGGGCTCTTTACACCTAAACCCCAATAGATTAAAGCTAATGACTTGTCCCTCTGAGTTCTACAAACCTTCCAGGCAACACCAGGTACATGCTTACTCCATAAGTATCTACAGGACCTTAAGGGGTTTTCCCACGAACAATGTACATTTTAATTAGTAGATCTTGGAATAATAATGTTTCACAATCTGATGTGTTAAAACATATTTTTTTTTTTTTTGCATGTGCTGAGATCTTATATGTGCTCCTGCTGTGTCCTTTTAATGGCTGTGCCTGACTGTGTAGGAACATGGTCTGATCATACCACATCTCCTGGCTAGGGAAGGAGTCTAAGGCTATGTACCCACGCTGCGGAAGATTTGCAGAATTTGCCACAATTTTTTCGTGGAAATTCCGCGGATTTTTCAAAAATTTGCAGTACAGCGACTCCCCAGCCGTCTCTATGGCATTTGGGGGAATGCTGTGACCATGCTGCGTTTTTTCCGCAGCGGAAATAATGCGGATTTCCCTGCGGAAAAATCTACAGTATGTCAATTATTCCTGCGGATTTTTCCGCACGATCCCATACTTACCTGCCTTGACAGAAGACACTGGAGTCACTTCCTCCGGTGCAGAGGAGCCAGGAGCAGGAGGTGGGCGGGGCATGCATGCACTCTGGTCATGTGACAGCCAGAGCTAGTTCAGGCCCGCCCACCTTCTCCGGCAATGTGCCGACAGACACGGCCAGAAAGTGAAGTGCTGCGTGATGATGGTAAGTATGAACGCCCCGATCACTCAGCACTTGTTCTGCATTGAGGAAGCAGTGCCGAAGCCATGGTACTGTATCCTCAATGCAGAATGACCGCAGCATATCCGCAGGACATTCCGAAATAAAACTGCAGCATTGAAACAGAAAGTTGTGCTGCGGTTTTCTGGGAGCTCGTGCGGATATATCCGCAGGACACTTTCCCCGTGGTCACATAGCCTTAAGAGTATACAGGCAGAACAGCATGGGTTCACAACTGCTGCTTTATGTGAGCATTTCCCTGTCTGTTTTTAAATGTGTTGACTCACAGAAAGATTCAGTTGCGATCCCATTCTGTAATATCTGTATACTCTTTGGCGTTCTCCCCGTCCCAGGAGCGGTGGTGTGATCAGACCTTACCCTCTACGGTCAGTACATATCAGGGGAACATGTAAAAGATTATCTCAGCACAGGAACATTTTCTTCCCATTGTGCCATTGTGGAACGTATTTTTACTCCTAGATATATGGATTAAAATGTACTTTGTTGTATAACAACCCCTTTAAGTAATTTATGGACATATCTCAGTACACATACCACATTTCTCCTGTCCAGTGCATCTCCTGCAGGGCCTAATGTTATACAGTTAGTGTCTGGTACATAAATGTAAGTAATTTGTATATTCATTAACGCAGAGATTATCTGAAGTGTTCTGTGTTTTCCAAGCTGTAATGTGATCAAATAAAAATTTCCATTAATTGACTGAACTGCACGAAATATAAAGTATTGTTATTAATGGAGAAAATGAGGCCGTCGCTTAGAGCCAGGAGGCATCGCTGAACCATAGAAGTGTTATTGTACATCGGAGGAAAGGCAGCCGCCATCTTTGCTTATGAACCTACCTCACAGCCAGCAGCTCTCAAGGGTGGATATGGGGGGATTGCAGACATGAGTGATCGAGCGGCCGTGATCTACTGGACTTTTGTTATTCAGGAACCAATTCACTTGTACTATGACCGCATTGTATATGCAATTTCCAGTTCTGATGGTATATAGGGTACGCTATGGCGGAGAAATTTAAGCTAGATAACTTGAAAAAACATTATTTAAAATTATTTGTGTAAAACTATTTTCTTTGCATCATAAGTTTGGTTTTAATTGTATGCCGGTGACTGGCCATTTATTCTTGGCCTAACAGTCACTTCATGCAGCTTACTGCACCTTTAATGTGGTTGTCCGAGCTTCTGATGCTGATGATTTATTTTGAGGTGGATTTACACGGAAAGCTCTGCATCTTTACACAACCATCAATCAGCTACACCAGGGGTGGGGAACCTTTTTAATGCCGAGGGCCATTTGGAATTTTCTACCAACCTTCGGGGGCCGCACAAAACTATCAACTTAAAATTACCCTGCTATACTTAGTCAAACAATTAACTCATCGTGGCGGCTGAAGCTTCTTGTTTTTGGTGCGGCTATATTATTCAATATTGATCTTATTGCTTCTCACAACTGTTTTTCCACGTTTGTGTCAGCTGGGACTGCTGTAAATACATCACAGGAGATGCTGAGGGCATATACATCACAGGAGATGCTGAGGGCATATACATCACAGGAGATGCTGAGGGCATATACATCACAGGAGATGCTGAGGGCATATACATCACAGGAGATGCTGAGGGCATATACATCACAGGAGATGCTGATGGCATATACATCACAGGAGATGCTGAGGGCATATACATCACAGGAGATGCTGAGGGCATATACATCACAGGAGATGCTGAGGGCATATACATCACTGGGGAGGGCTGGAAGGAATATACATTGCTGGGAGGACTAGACATCACTGGGGAGGGCTGGGAGGACTAGACATCACTGTGGAGGGCTGGGAGGACTAGACATCACTGGGGAGGGCTGGGAGGACTAGACATCACTGGGGAGGGCTGGGAGGACTAGACATCACTGGGGAGGGCTGGGAGGACTAGACATCACTGGGGAGGGCTGGGAGGACTAGACATCACTGGGGAGGGCTGGGAGGACTAGACATCACTGGGGAGGGCTGGGAGGACTAGACATCACTGGGGAGGGCTGGGAGGACTAGACATCACTGGGGAGGGCTGGGAGGACTAGACATCACTGGGGAGGGCTGGGAGGACTAGACATCACTGGGGAGGGCTGGGAGGACTAGACATCACTGGGGAGGGCTGGGAGGACTAGACATCACTGGGGAGGGCTGGGAGGACTAGACATCACTGGGGAGGGCTGGGAGGACTAGACATCACTGGGGAGGGCTGGGAGGACTAGACATCACTGGGGAGGGCTGCGAGGACTAGACATCACTGGGGAGGATTATATATCACTGGGGAGGATTATATATCACTGGGGAGGATTATATATCACTTGGGAGGGCTGGGAGAAATATAAGGACATTGCTAGGGGTTCTGACATACCAGGGGGGCACAGGCAGCAGTGTGGAGGCCGCAGGGGCACAGGCAGCAGTGTGGAGGCGACAGGGGCACAGGCTGCCGTGGGGAGGCCACAGGGGGACAGGCTGCCGTGGGGGAGAGTGAGGAGCACAGGCTGCCGTGGGGGAGAGTGAGGAGGATGGGACGCTGCACGGAGCACAGGCTGCAGTGGGGATACACAAGGAGGACGGGACGCTGCAGTGGGAATGCGCAAGGTGGATGGGACGCTGCACGGAGCACAGGCTGCAGTGGGGATGTGCAGGGGCACACACAGGCATGGGAGCACAAACACACCTGTCGGACGCTGAGGTAGTAGCTTCTCTTCTGTGGAAAAAGAGCGAGTTGAGCGCTTACTCCACCCACAAAGTACGTCCTCACGCTAGCATGAGGACGTAAGCCATACAGGGTTTAAAGGGCCAGCAGCAAGCAAGACGCTGCTGCCTCCCGAGCTCTGTAGACTGTGGAATGTGCCCGGGGGCCGCAGAAAAGGTCATGGCGGGCCGCATACGGCCCGCGGGCCGGAGGTTCCCCACCCCTGAGCTACACGTTTGCCGATTAGTGGTCATTTAATACCCTACTTAGACAGGCAGACTGTGTCTTCCATGCTCACATAATGATCATTCTAGGCTGCCATTATTCTCTATAGCACATGTCCTGTTTACACAGGATCGTGTGCTGCTGAGAACAATAATTTTTTTTTCCTTTATGCAAGCAAAAAGATGATTAATTCTGACAAATACCAGTAAGCAGTTTAATTTCTTGTCAGTTGATTGGCACCCTGTTTACACTTCAATCATCTGGTAACAATCGTCCCTTGGAATGCTCATTCGCGATATTCTTGCAGTGTAAATGCACTCCTAGGATTGGTCCTCGCTATAAGATTCGGCACCTACTGATCAGCTCTTTACAGCTCCGCAGCGGTCGGAAGTAAACAGTGAACAGGGTGGAACAGCACAACTCCCATTTTCCGTTGTCAAGAACTGCAACTCTGCTCCTTTTTGAAGTGAAATGTCTTGAAAATTGTCTCATAGGGTATCTACCTCCAGTAGATTGCAGTAAGGGTTCAGTTCCACTTGCGATTAACCTAGACTAGTGCAATCTGATTAAAACATCGTATTGCACACACACCAGTGTTAGGGTACCTTCACACTTAGGCTACTTTCACACATCCGGTTTGAGCCCTGCGGCTCAATCCGGCTGTGAAAACTATGCAACGGATGCGGTGAAAACACTGCATCCTTTGCATCAGTTTTTACATGCGGCCGGTCCGGTTTTTTCCGGTTGCGGCATGCTACTGAGCATGCGCAGTGGAAAATACCGCATGCGGCGACCGGATGCGGTTTTTTCCGCATCGCGCCGCATCCGGCCTCCATAGGGATGCATTGAAAAATGCGCCGCAGCGGCCGGATGCGGCGCGATGCGGTGTTTTTTGCCGGAGCAAAAAACGTTGCAGGGTACGTTCGATCCGGCCGCCGCATCGGCTAAATCTGCCGCATGCGGCAAAAACCGGACCGAACGCAAGCCCCTACGGCACAATGCGGCACTAATGTAAGTCAATGCAAAAAAAACCGCAATCGGCGTTACAAAAGCCGGTTGCGGTTTTTCTGCAGAACGCCGTATTGTGCCGCAGAGCAAAAATCCGGATGTGTGAAAGTACCCTTAGGCTACTTTCACACATCCGGTTTGAGCCCTGCGGCTCAATCCGGCTGTGAAAACTATGCAACGGATGCGGTGAAAACACCGCATCCTTTGCATCAGTTTTTACATGCGGCCGGTCCGGTTTTTTCCGGTTGCGGCATGCTACTGAGCATGCGCAGTGGAAAATACCGCATGCGGCGACCGGATGCGGTTTTTTCCGCATCGCGCCGCATCCGGCCTCCATAGGGATGCATTGAAAAATGCGCCGCAGCGGCCGGATGCGGCGCGATGCGGTGTTTTTTGCCGGAGCAAAAAACGTTGCAGGGTACGTTCGATCCGGCCGCCGCATCGGCTAAATCTGCCGCATGCGGCAAAAACCGGACCGAACGCAAGCCCCTACGGCACAATGCGGCACTAATGTAAGTCAATGCAAAAAAAACCGCAATCGGCGTTACAAAAGCCGGTTGCGGTTTTTCTGCAGAACGCCGTATTGTGCCGCAGAGCAAAAATCCGGATGTGTGAAAGTACCCTTAGCGATGCAGCAGCGATCCGACCAGCGATCTGACCTGGTCAGGATCGCTGCTGCATCGCTACATGGTCGCTGGTGAGCTGTCAAACAGGCAGATCTCACCAGCGACCAGTGAACAGCCCCCAGCCAGCAGCGACGTGCAAGCGACGCTGCGCTTGCACGGAGCCGCCGTCTGGAAGCTGCGGAGACTGGTAACTAAGGTAAACATCGGCTATGGTTACCCGATGTTTACATTAGTTACCAGCGCACACCGCTTAGCTGTGTGTGCAGGGAGCAGGGAGCCGCGCACACTGAGCGCTGGCTCCTTGCTCTCCTAGCTACAGTACACATCGGGTTAATTAACCCGATGTGTAATGCAGCTACATGTGCAGAGAGCAGGGAGCTGCGCACACTGCTTAGCGCTGGCTCCTTGCTCTCCTAGCTGCTGTACACATCAGGTTAATTAACCCGATGTGTACAGCAGCTACATGTGCAGAGAGCCGGAGCCGGCAGCACAGGCAGCGTGACAGCTGCAGAGGCTGGTAACTAAGGTAAATATCGGGTAACCACCTTGGTTACCCGATGTTTATCTTGGTTACAAGCTTACCTCAGCTGTCAGACGCCGGCTCCTGCTCCCTGCTCGCTTCATTTGTCGCTCTCTCGCTGTCACACACAGCGATCTGTGTGTCACAGTGGGAGAGCGCCTTTGAAGAAAACGAACCAGGGCTGTGTGTAACGAGCAGCGATCTCGCAGCAGGGGCCAGATCGCTGCTCATTGTCACACACAGCGAGATCGCTAATGAGGTCACTGCTGCGTCACAAAAAGCGTGACTCAGCAGTGATCTCGGCAGTGAGTTCGCTGTGTGTGAAGCACCCCTTAATCAGGCAGTGTCCATATGAGATTGATATCTCATGCCATATCTGCCTGAGAAAGGAATCGCCACATGCTGTGTTTGGTGGCGAGTCTCAGCTCACATTCACCCTTACAAGTCTATGGGTGCATATGAAACCTCACACTGCATACCAATGTTATCAGAGTGCCATGCGATGTACGCAGAGACAGGCCGGGGAGAAGAGGAAGAAAGTGCTCCCTCCTTCTCTGCAGTTATGATCTGATCGCAAGACCCTCAGCTCATACTCGCAGCAGAGGGTCATTAGCATATCGCTTCCAATGCTCTCACATTGGAAGTGAACCGCAAGTGGAAACGAGGCCGAAATAGCCATCTTTAATGCTTTTATTCTGCATTGGCTGGCCTATGAGAGTCCCAACACCAACTTTGTGGTCTCCACAAGGAGAAATAGTACCATTTACACCTTCATAGATGAAGAGAATATGGTTTAAAAAGTAGACTTCAGTGGTATGGCAAGATGCTGTTAATGATCTAAAAAACCACTTAATTAGCGATGAGCGAGCATAACCTTGTTCGTGTGCTCTGTACCCGTAACGTGCAGTTGGATTCTCGGATGGGTGCAACTCCAATCCCGAATATAATGGAAGTGAATGGGGAACTCAAGCATTTTTCTGTGAATTCTTCCATGAAAATACTCGAGATCCCCATTGAATTTCATTATGCTTGATACTTGAATCACTCCCATCCGAGCATCCAACTGCTCATTGAGTACCAAGCACCCGATCAAGGTAGTGCTCGCTCATCACTAGTCTTAACCCTTTCTTAATGAAAAGGCTGCTGTGTTCATGTTTGAGTTTATTTCGTTTCCTAAAGGAACAAGTAGCCCCCCTCAATAATATAGATACCACTTTCTTTCTATCAGCTCCTGTTTGTTTCCATCTATTAAGGTGTAAACAAAATCTCCGCAGAGTCTTCTATAGAGTCGATAGTCTGCCAGCATAGTAGTATTAGTAGTATTGGACTTCTCACAGTACTTGATGGCATTTTCTGGAACAGAACATGGTCTGACGTAGGGGAAAATAATTTGACTAGTTACTGTGAATTACAAGTCATCCTACATCGTCCTCTTTGTTCCAATTTGTTGTTTACTTTTTTTTGTTTACTGCATTTATTGGGATATCATGTGGGTTTTGGCTGTTGTAATTGGAGAACTAGAATGGATTGCAATTGATCTCCTTTTCACAAGGTCTGGCCACATGCAATCAATCTCCTCTTGTTTTAGTAAATCCTTTTTCCTCAAGAGGATTGGCATCACTACAACATTCTCCACAAATTACTCTGCTTAGTCAGACACATCAGCACTGAATTGCTGTGAAATGTCAATGAATCATCCACATGATAAAGGCTAAGCAGGGTGCGAAGAGACACAGTCACCCAAATATCAGCTGTTTTGTTTGTTTTCTATTTACCGCGAATATTCACACTTGTAAGGAGAATGTTATAGGCATCATAGACACAAACACAAATTGACCAGTTTGATTAAAATGTATTTTCATGGCCAACATAAACCATTACATTCTATATTATAAGAGCAAAATGGTTACCAATAGTAATCATTAGCCACAAAAATATTGAGAAAATAGAACCGAAAATCTGCCAATTTGATTCTTATCATGGTAATTAGTACAAAATATTGGGGTAATTTTTCCACAATCATGGCTATATTGACATGTTGCGATTTTGCAGCCTCTTTTTTGTTGCACATTTAGGCTATGTGCGCACGTTGCGTATTTGCATGCAGTTACGCTGCGATCTGCACCGCAGCGTAACTGTATGCGTCCCCAGCATAATCTATGAAGATTATGCAGGAGACGTGCGCACGTGGCGTATTAGGGCGCAGCGCTTCGGCTGCTGTCCGAAGCGCGCGTTCTAAGAAGGGACATGTCACTTCTTTCCTGCACTCTGCATGTAGTCCCCGCTCTGTCTATGACCCGCAACACACATCCGTTTTTTTCGTACGTGTGCGGTACGTATTTGCACGTACCGGAGACACGGAGAAACGGAGACCCATGTTATTCAATGGTAGATGGCACACACATGTAAAATCACACGGAACATGTGTCCGTGTGGTAAGTACGTGTGTACGCTTTTCGACACGGACAACATGTCCGTGTTCAGCACGTTTCATCCGTGTGCGTTTTTAAACGAACGATGTTTTTTTTTTTTGTTTTTTTTTTTTTGTTAAATTCAGTATACTTTTATTCATGATGTTCTCACTCATACTTACATTGGCGCTCAGTCTGTTTCTTCCCCTGGCTCATACTTACCGCTCCCCGATCACCAGCGCTGCGAGGAACAGCTGTGCAGAGAATGCGCGGCAACAATTACTTTGATTTAATGAGCGGACGGCTTTTTCAATCTCGTATTCCCTGCTTTCCCCGCCCACAGGCGCCTGTGATTGGTTGCAGTCAGACACGCCCTCCACACTGAGTGACATCTGTGTCACTGCACCCAATCACAGCAGCCGGTGGGCGTGTCTATACTGTGCAGTAAAATAAATAAATAAATAAATAATTAAAAAAAAAACGGCGTGTGGTCCCCCACAATTTTAATACCAGCCAAATAAAGCCATACGGCTGAAGGCTGGTATTCTCAGGATGGGGAGCCCCACTTTATGGGGAGCACCCCAGCCTAACAATATCAGTCAGCAGCCGCCCAGAATTGCCGCATACATTATATGCGACAGTTCTGGGACAGTACCCGGCTCTTCCCGATTTGCCCTGGTGCGTTGGCAATCGGGGTAATAAGGAGTTAATGGCAGCAACCCATAGCTGCCACTAAATCCTAGATTAATCATGGCAGGCGTCTCCCCGAGATACCTTCCATGAGTAATCTGTAAGTTACAGTAAATAAACACACACCAGAAAAAATCTTTTATTTGCAATAAAAAACACTAACTGGATGCGACGCTGGAACTCCATGGATTACGCGGACATGGAGGGGTTTTTCGTGCTTAATAAAGTGGTGAACAAGGGTACTTGTTAGTGTTTTTTATTGCAAATAAAGGATTTTTTCTGGTGTGTGTTTATTTACTGTAACTTACAGATTACTTATGGAAGGTATCTCGTGGAGACGCCTGCCATGATTAATCTAGGATTTAGTGGCAGCTATGGGTTGCTGCCATTAACTCCTTTATTACTCCGATTTGCCAACGCACCAGGGCAAATCAGAAAGAGCCGGGTACTGTCCCAGAACTGTCGCATATAATGCATGCAGCAATTCTGGGCGGCTGCTGACTGATATTGTTAGGCTGGGGGGCTCCCCATAACGTGGGGCTCCCCATCCTGAGAATACCAGCCTTCAGCCGTATGGCTTTATCTGGCTGGTATTAAAATTGTGAGGGACCACACGCCGTTTTTTTTTTAATTATTTATTTATTTATTTATTTTACTGCACAGTATAGACACGCCCACCGGCTGCTGTGATTGAGTGCAGTGACACAGCTGTCACTCAGCGGGGGGGGGGCGTGTCTGACTGCAACCAATCACAGGCTCCTGTGGGCGGGGAAAGCAGGGAATACGAGATTGATTCATGAGCGGCCGGCTTTTTCAAAATAGTTAAAGCCGCCGGAGTTTTTATAACAGCTGAGCAGCGCCGCACCGGAGATCGGTGAGTATGAGAGAGGGCTGCTCACTTCAGTCACTCAGGGGATTAGCGGTCACCGGTGAATCCTGCACAGGTGACCGCTAATCAGGACGCGACACAGAGCCGCGGCATGACAATGAAGTCGGGTGAAGTTCACCCGAGTTCATTCTCATCGCTCAACACTGTCTGCTGTCAGCCGACATCTATAAACGACATTGTGCATTACAAACACGGACATTCCACGTACACATACATGCCACATGCACACACGGTCATTCCACACGGACAGCATATGCCATCAACACGGATGTCATACGTACCGGAGAAACGCCCCTAAAAAACGGACCCGAAAAATGGACCGTAAGACACGTACGTTTTTTTTGCGGAAGTGTGTTTTAGGCCTATGGGAGGGGCTGCACTCAGAGTGCATGGAATCGGCTTTTTTTTTTTATATATTACGGACTGTTTTTGCAGCGATTTGAAGCGCACATGTGCTGTTCAAATCGCTGCAGAAATTTCTGCAGGGACAAACGCTACGTGCACACATAACCTTAAAGCTGCTTTTTACAGTACCATTATTTATAAATCTGCAGCATGGCAATCCTTTCACCGTTTTTTGCAGCGTTTTTTCACCCATGGAAAGCCATAATAAAGAGAAAAAATGCAACGGTGTTTCTTACTGCATTTTTAAAGTATTTTTGGTGAATAAAACAAACTTTATTAGACATGTACTGTAGACAAAGCACAGGCGTGATCCACACCCAAAATACGCTCCAAAAAGGTCTGTGCAAAACACTAGTTTGGTAGCGTTTTCTATAGTTTTTACTGCCAATAAAGCAGCTTATGGCTGCAGAAAAAGCAGCAAAAACGTAAGCGTGAATATAGCCTTGGCTAGAATTACATATGCAGGGTTGTTTGTTTTTTTTTTTAACCAACAAATGAATCCGCTACAAAGGAGCGAATAAGTATCAGTTTTTTTGTAATACTTCAGTTTACTACCACAAGGACTGATGACTCCAGCCAGACAGAAACATAGAAGTAGTGTGCAACCACACCGCAGAAAGTGTTCATGGATTTACCACAAACGGATGTTTTTCAGCCAAATATAAACAAATTTTTCTGTAAGCCATGTGTTTTTGTGTTTTTGTTGATTTTTTCTTTTTTTTTTTTTTTTTTTTTTCTTTCTCTGTCTTGCAGCTAGGCACAAAATGCTACATGTACAGGACTCTAGGGTCACAGCCCCAGCTTGATACCCTATATATTTGCCAAGGCAGAAAATTGTCTAGAAAATCTAGTTGGAATCCACTTTTTTTTTTGTGAATTTCACAGTGAGAATACTAGGAATTTTCCCTAGGAAATGTATCCTTTGCACTAAAATAATATTTATCTATTTTATATAGCGCTGTTAATTTCACAGCGCTTTACATACAATGACAACACTGTCCTTATTGCGTCTCACAATCTAGGTTCCCTATCAGTATGTTTTTGGAGTCTGGGAGTACCCATAGGAAACCCACGCAAACACGGGGAGAACCTACAAACTGTTTGCAGATGGTTTCCTTGGTGGGATTTGACCCCAGGACCCAAGCTAACCACTGAGCCACCATGCCACTGAGCAGGAGATCAACTGTAAAATTGACTCGCTGCACATTTTGAAATTTGCACCTCAGGTCTATTTGTGCCAGAGATTTTTTAGCGAGTCAATGAGGTTTTGTTAAATCTTATTCCCTATGTCAGGGAAGTGAAATGTGTAAATAGGACCACTGGCAGAGCTAGTGGCAGCTAATCAGTGGGGGCGGAGGGGGGGGGGGCAGATTTCGGACCCCCACTGATCTGATATTACTGACCTATCCTAATGATAGGATATCAATATTCTATGCCTGGACAACCCCTTAAATGCTACATAAAATTAATTTTAGGTGCTTCACCTGATACAAATACAACCACCACAACCCCTTCATATAACAGACCACTGCTCCTCCCCCATAAACGTCCTCTCTACTATCACCGAAGAAGAGCTTGCACATCTTCTCTCAAAAGCGCACCTCACCACCTGTGCACGTGATCCCATCCCAACCCACCTCCTCCCCAACCTCACCACTATCCTAATTCCAGCCTTAACCCATCTCTTCAACCTATCTTTAACGACTGGTACCTTCCCTTCTGCCTTTAAACATGCAACAGTCACACCCATCCTAAAGAAACCTTCCCTCGACCCAACCTCTGCTGCCAGCTATCGCCCCATATCGCTACTCCCATTCGCCTCAAAACTCCTGGAACAGCACGTCCATGCTGAACTCTCCTCCCACCTCTCCTCTAACTCTCACTTTGACAACCTACAGTCCGGCTTCCGTCCACATCATTCCACTGAAACTGCCCTGACAAAAATCACAAATGACTTACTTACTGCCAAAGCTAACAACCACTTCTCTATACTCCTACTTCTAGACCTATCCTCAGCTTTTGACACTGTTGACCACACCCTCCTACTACAGATCCTCTCTTCCCTTGGTGTCAGAGACCTCGCCCTCTCTTGGATCTCTTCATACCTCTCCAACCGCACTTTTAGTGTCTCCCACTCCCACACAACCTCTTCATCCTGTCCTCTCTCTGTTGGTGTCCCCCAAGGCTCTGTCCTGGGACCATTACTTTTTTCTATCTATACATTTGGCCTGGGACAACTCATAAAGTCCCATGGCTTCCAGTACCACTTATATGCCGACGACACTCAGATCTACCTCTCTGCTCCAGATGTCATATCTCTGCTGTCCAGAATCCCAGAGTGCCTATCTGCTATATCTTCCTTCTTCTCCTCTCGCTTCCTAAAGCTCAATGTGGCCAAAACTGAGCTGATCATCTTTCCTCCATCTCACCTACACTCTCTACCTGATCTATCTATTACAATAAATAACATCACGCTCTCCCCAGCACCCAAAGTTCGGTGCCTCGGAGTGACCTTTGACTCTGCCTTGTCCTTCATACCACACATTCAATCCCTCACCACCTCCTGTCGTCTTCAACTCAAAAATATTTCCAGAATCCGCCCCTTCATCAATTCTCAATCTACAAAAATGCTAGTGCATGCTCTCATAATCTCCCGCCTCGACTACTGCAACATCCTCCTCTGTGGTCTCCCTGCTAACACGCTCGCCCCTCTTCAGTCCATCCTTAATGCTGCTACCCGACTGATCCACCTCTCGCCTCACTACCACCCCGCTTCTCCTCTCTGCATGTCCCTCCACTGGCTCCCAATCTTCCATCGTATCCAATTCAAACTACTAATACTGACTTACAAAGCCATCCACAAATTGTCTCCTCCATATATCTCTGAACTAATATCTCGCTACACTCCAAAACGTAATCTCCGGTCCTCCCAAGACCTCCTTCTCTCCTCCTCTCTCATTCGCTTCTCATGCAATCGCCTCCAAGACTTCTCCCGAACATCCCCAGTCTTCTGGAACTCACTGCCTCAACACGTCAGACTATCTACTACACTTGCAAACTTCAAACGGAACCTAAAGACTCATCTGTTCAGAAATGCATATAACCTTCAATGACCTCACTGCTTCACCACCGTGCGGAGCTGCCGCCCCACCACCGTGCGGAGCTGCCGCCCCACCACCGTGCGGAGCTGCCGCCCCACCACCGTGCGGAGCTGCCGCCCCACCACCGTGCGGAGCTGCCGCCCCACCTCCGTGCGGAGCTGCCGCCCCACCTCCGTGCGGAGCTGCCGCCCCACCACCGTGCGGAGCTGCCGCCCCACCACCGTGCGGAGCTACCGCCCCACCACCGTGCGGAGCTGCCGCCCCACCACCGTGCGGAGCTGCCGCCCCACCACCGTGCGGAGCTGCCGCCCCACCACCGTGCGGAGCTGCCGCCCCATCTACACCCCACCTACTGTCTCCTCCCCATAATCCTATAGAATGTAAGCCCGCAAGGGCAGCGCCCTCTTCCCTCTGTACTAGTCTGTCTACTGTAACTTGTATATGTATTTTGTATGTAACCCCCTTCTCATGTACAGCACCATGGAACTAATGGTGCTCTATAAATAAATAATAATAATAATAATAATAATTCTTATAACTCTCTTGTAGGTCATAGTGACACTCGCTTTATAATGTCTTGTTGTTGCCATTAAGGGAACAAATGCTGCACACAATAAGTCCCTTGTATCTGCACTCCTATCGCCCAAGTTGCTTGTATCTCCGCTTTATCCCAGACTGAGCATGTGGTATAATTACACAAATGATGCTTTAGCTGAATGGGTTACAAGACCTCAGTCGAGTATCCAATTAATCATGCTGCGCAAAAAAATGAGATAGCTTGGGACAAGGATTTAATTTAGAAAGTGTTCAGTTCGTTCCATGAAGTATTTTAATAATGAATGCTCTTATGTAGCTTAATACGTCTACTGTCGAAGCATCAGACATAATAATAACAAGATGAGGATAGCATCCAAACCAAATACATGTATTAACCCCTGGAAAAAAAAAAGAATCGCACTCCAGCTTTGCCGCATTAAAACTCCCAACTATCTACACCTGGGGCACATTAGATCTAATGGCCTGATATGTATAGCTGAGATTTCCATCATAATGTAGATACAGCCACTACATAGCAGATGGAGGCCATTATGGTAACCTCTTCATTATGTGATACATTACTGTCGTTATGTAAGGATTTGGTGTATCTCTAGTTATTCAGCCTGTCTCCATCTTCTCTTACAGATTTATCCAGCAACCAAAGAACTTTGTGTTCATTGCTTCATTCTTGGATAGAAAGGTACGAGGAATTGTGATTAATGACTTCTAGCCATGTGAAGGGTTTTTTGATTTTGTGGGGTCTTGCTTTCAATACTCAGCATTTACAGTAAGTCATCGCAATATTGATATTCCTCCAGAGACCTGTAGATGCTTAGTATGGAAGAATTGGTAAAATATATGTTCATATCGTTTCTCTGATTCTTCTGTACGGTCTTCATGATGGTTGAGGAGAGCCGCTCATGTACTTCAGACAGGCGGCTAACACATATTCTGTATAACCAATTAACATTATATGTGCAAAAATAAAGTTAACTCACCAGCAGTGACTCTATTTATTTTGCCAAAACTCTGTTGCATCTATTCTTGGTCCACATGTACATGCTCTAATGTGTAGACATGATGTCTAAGCATTTAATGTGAACTACACAATAACATCAACAATACTGGATGACATCGTCACCTGGCAGCTATCAGACCGCTCCCCTCCCCACCCAGCACCTTCCTCTTTGTTCCTTTCTGTGGCGCTACTGAATATTTTATTTTTTATAGTGGATGAGTCCACACATTGATTAGCTGCACATTTATAAATTTCCCCTAGGAAATGTATCCTAATTTCATATAGGATACACTGAGGCTGCTATATATATCACATAGGAGACACTGAGCCTGCTATATATACATCACATAGGAGACACTGAGGCTGCTATATATACATCACATAGGAGACACTGAGGCTGCTATATATACATCACATAGGAGACACTGAGGCTGCTATATTTACATCACAGGATGCACTGAGGCTGTACAGTAATGAAGATCAGTACACACAGTATATGGTTTATATACCACATAAGATATACTAAAACTTTACTATATAAAACACACAGTATACACGGAGACTCAGCAAGGTAATCCAGAGGAAAATTCCAGCAATCCAGTCCAAAGAATATTTACTTAAAAATGCAAAGTCTTTATTTTAAATTCATGCTAAAAAGTCCATTACGGAGACTCGGCAGTATACATCAGAGAAGTGTAATGTCGCTGATCTATTAGTGGCTACCATCAGATAGAAACAAGAACAATATAATAGGAATCCAACCGCTGCAAAGCCAGAAGCATGAGCTGACAAACTAACCAGAAATGGGACATCAATCAAAGGGGTTGTCCAACTAAATCCATATGTCTGCAGTCATTCCGATGTGTCACTCTGTGACTGCAGACTTATGAATTCTCACTTCGCACGTACTATGAGGGTTTACCAGTTTTAGAGCCAGAAACAGTGGCCGCGAGAATGTGATATACATAGTCTCAGGCGGAATCCTACTAGAGAGGGTCAGCCTCGTTTAATACACTTACATTAAGCGAGGCTGCTCCCCTCTAGTCAGATTTTGGTTGGGAGTGTGCATGTTGCTTACTTGTGACCACTGTACCAACTCTGAAACTGGCGAACCCTTACAGTGCATGCGATGTGAGGGTTCACAAGTCTGCAGGTACATAGTGACTTATAGATTTAGGCGGGCTTTGCACATTGCGACATTGCAGGCCGATGCTGCGATGTCGCACGCGATAGTGCCCGCCCCCGTCGCAGGTACGATATCGTGTGATAGCTGGCGTAGCGAAAACTATCGCTACGCCAGCTTCACATGCACTCACCTGCCCTGCGACCGTCGCTCTGGCTGGCGACCCGCCTCCTTCCTAAGGGGGCGGGTCGTGCGGCGTCACAGCGACGTCACACGGCAGGCGGCCAATAGGAGCGGAGGGGCGGAGATGAGCAGGATGTAAACATCCTGCCCAGCTCCTTCCTTCCGCATATCCTACGAAAGCCGCAGTGACGCCGGTAGGAGATGTTCCTCGCTCCTGCGACTTCACACACAGCGATGTGTGCTGCCGCAGGAACGAGGATCAACATCGGACCGTCGCGTCAGCGTAATTATGAATTACGCCGACGCTGCAACGATGATACGATTACGACGATTTTGCGTTCGTTAATCGTATCATCAAGGCTTTACACACTACGATGTCGCATGCGATGCCGGATGTGCGTCACTTTCAATTTGACCCCACCGACATCGCACCTGCGATGTCGTAGTGTGCAAAACCGCCCTTAGACCAGACAACCCCTTTAAAAAAGGTATACATGAAGCATACACGAAAAACCTTAAATTATTCTTTGAAGAAAAAAAACCCTATGTTGCCCTATGAATTAGTTGTTGGTTTTTTTTTTTCAAGAGTTCTTCTTTCAGAGAACCTACAGGCTAGATCTTGCTGTAGAACATGACCTGGTGGCAATTTCTATTATCATAATGGCCAGTGTTCAACGCTGCCGTGTTTTAGTGAAGACCACTTTAATACTGTCGTGGTGGAATGATCTGTGCTGTAGTGCGGGTGGCCGGGAGCAATGCTGAGTTAGGGCCGCTTTACACGCTGTGATCTCGCTAACGAGATCACTAGCGTGCGTACCCGCCCCCATCGTTTGTGCGTCACGGGCAAATCGCTGCCCGTGGCGCACAAAATCGCGCGGACCCGTCACACTACTTACCTGCCTAGCGACGTCGCTGTGACCGGTGAACCACCTCCTTCCTTCCTCATTGCCGACGGCCGCAGGTAAGGTGATGTTCTTCATTCCTGCGGTGTAACACATAGCGATGTGTGCTGCCGCAGGAACGACGAACAACATCATACCTGCAGCAGCAACGATAATTGGGAATAGGGGGGCATGTCACCGATGAGCGATTTATGCATGTTTTTGCGATGATTGAAAATCGCTCATCGGTGTCACACGCAACGACATCACTAACGCGGCCGGATGTGCGTCACAAATTCTGTGACCCCAACGACATAGCTTTAGCGATGTTGTAGCGTGTAAAGCACCCCTTAGTCTGCGACCCGTCATTCTGAGAACAGAACTTTCCTTTATACTTCAACTCCTTTTAGGCTCCTTCACTCTCGCTTTTGGCTATGGAAAGTGTGAACTTTTAGAATGCATATTATACGTCCTGTTTGGACGAAATGCATAATGTACCAATCATTTGTGCCAGGGCAAGAAAATCACACTAGCCCAAATGGTACAGACACACAAGATGAGTAGAGCTTGCAAATCGTATATATATTTAACCCCATTGTAAGTTCCCTTAGCACTTGAGGACCTGTATATGATGGCACCAGCTTCTCACTTTTACCTTTCTGTATAGTATATGGTTAATGAGTAAACGAGAAGATAAAAAAGAGTGATATTCAGCTGTCTGTTAAGGTAAAAGGCCTCTTTGCATTCCAAGAGCACAGAGAAGGCACACGCCATATGTCAAGGTCTAGAGCTGGCATGTTTTGACTCTATTGTATATGTGTAATAACCAGAAAGGCTGAGAACTTTATGATCTGTAAAGCAGGAGGAATGCTTCTCTTAAAGGCCTATACCTGGAGCGTGCAGGATGAACGGGGACCAGTGTGGCAATGTTTGCTTATGCCTTGTATGTGTCTCTTCCAGACTGTATCCGATTGTGTTCTTTTCTATTACCTGACCAAAAAGAATGAGAACTACAAAAGTCTTGTAAGAAGAAATTACCGACGAAGGGGAAAGGGCCAGGTAAGGACCTGTGGTTTCTTCATCTTCACCCTATACTAAGAGGACTTACTAGAGATATTTGTGAAAGTTGAGTCTTGTGTTTTTATTTGTGCAGCCTGATAAAATCCTATTAATGTCACTTTGGCTACAAACATGTCATGCATTTCTATAGCTGATTTTGTGATCCTTGTTTCACCTGCTCGGGTTTCAGAATTATAAAAGTGAATTCAGTATATAAAGAATATGATCTATAATTGCACTGGTAGCAAAAATATTCTATCACGCTAAATCTATAGTTGAAAAGCAATAACTAGATAGAAGACGCCTGAAAACACGTAGTGATGGGCGAATAGTAACTATACGTGTACGGATTATTCATAATGAATCCCAAAGTACTATTCTGGCATTTATCAGGAATAATGAACCTAATGCAAGTCAGTGGGGAAAAGAACATTTTTTTTTTTTTTTTTTTTTTTTTGCTGTGCCAAGTACTGGAATAGTACTTGGTATTCGGTAAGTATAATATGAATACTTACTATTCGCCTATCACGAATTATAGATGTGTGACGAACTATGGTAGGAGGCATTGCAATTGGTAGATGGTCAAGCTTTATTCACAGTGATGGTAAGAACTATAATTGATAGAAAAGGACATAAACAATAACATGAAGATAACAGACAAGATATAGGACCTGGTTAATAGACAGTGATGTCATCTGTGCCTTATCCCTTTAATATAGCATCATTTCTATGCTATGATTTCACTGAAGGTTATCCCTGTAATCGGACATTTATTATATCAACCACTGTACGGTGACATCACGATGTGTTAAGCTGGTGTCACACACAGCGACAACGACAACGACGTCGCTGCTACGTCACCATTTTCTGTGACGTTGCAGCGACGTCGCTGTCGCTGTGTGTGACATCCAGCAACGACCTGGCCCCTGCTGTGAGGTCGCCGGTCGTTGCTGAATGTCCAGCTTCATTTTTTGGTCGTCACTCTCCCGCTGTGACACACACATCGCTGTGTGTGACAGCGAGAGAGCGACGAAATGAAGCGAGCAGGAGCCGGTACTGGCAGCTGCGGTAAGCTGTAACCAGCGTAAACATCGGGTAACCAAGGGAAGACCTTTCCCTGGTTACCCGATGTTTACGCTGGTTACCAGCCTCCGCTCTTGCTGCCAGTGCCGGCTCCTGCACTGTGCACATGTGGATGCAGTACGCATCGGGTAATTAACCCGATGTATACTGTAGCAAGGAGAGCAAGGAGCCAGCGCTAAGCAGTGCGCGCGGCTCCCT
Source organism: Anomaloglossus baeobatrachus (assembly GCF_048569485.1). NCBI lineage: Eukaryota > Metazoa > Chordata > Amphibia > Anura > Aromobatidae > Anomaloglossus > Anomaloglossus baeobatrachus. Next base: position 737,722,354 of record NC_134353.1, read on the forward strand.
GCTCTCTGAACTGTGACATGTAGCTGCAGCACACATCGGGTTAATTAACCCGATGTGTACTGTAAGAGAGCAAGGAGCCAGCGCTAAGCGCGGTTCCCTGCTCTCTGAACATATAGCACAGCGACGTTATGATCGCTGCTTCTGCTGTGTTTGACAGCTAAGCAGCGATCATAACAGCGACTTACAAGGTCGCTGTTACGTCACCGAAAATGGTGACGTAACAGCGACGTCGTTGTCGCTGTCGTTTAGTGTGAACCCAGCTTTATTTCTACGACGTTACACCACTTTGAATGTCATGATCAAGCTGTGACATCACTGTGCATTATTCCTATACTGTTACTCCACTTTGAACATTATGATTGACATATGGCATCACTATGTGCATTATTTCTATGCTCTTACCACTTTGAACATTATGATTGCGATATGGTGTCACTGTGTGCATTATTTCTGGGCTGTTGTACAACGTTGGACATTATGATCGAACTGGGACATCACTGTGTGCATTGTTTCTATGCTGTTAAACCTTTCTGTACATTATTATTAAGCTATGACATCACTTTGTGAATTACTTTCTACCATTGCTTATTATATTTTTAACACTCTTGGTCACTATGAACTCAATAAAGGGAACTTGTCCGCTGAGTCATACTACCTGAGTCACAGGCAGTATAAATCAGGCATTGGCTACATGATTACTGCCAGGTATGTTTATGATGCAGCGTTTCAGAAAAAACATGCTTTGAAAAGCAGGGAGAGATTGTTTGTTTGTGTGGTCACACACACACACACACACACACACACACACACACACACACACAAACATACACACACACACACACACACACACACACAAACAAACACACACACACACACACACACACACACACACACACACACACATACACATACACATACACATACACACACACACACCCATCCATCCTCGTGCCTCAGATTTTTAAACTATGTGTTCTTTGCAATGGAGCAGTGTTTCAGATTAAAAGCTACCCGGATGCAATCATGGAGCCAGTGTCTGCTTCATGCTGTCTGTTTTTCAGTCAGAATCTGATGAGTGGTCCTAAAAGATCAGGGGCCCGAGCCCCAAAGTATGTTTCCCCATATGACCTCCCCGCCACTTAAAATAAGATCTGTACATCTATAATTATACCACTATATTTGTGTCTTAAGAGCACACTGTTGCTTGAAACGTGTTGATGTTAGTCATGCCTTGATATTGAATGAAGTTTTATTATAATATTTTCCTTAAAATAGTTTTTTAATCTACTGCAGATGCTAAATTAATTACTCTAATCCTTTCGGATCTTTGATCCACCCGTGACTGTTAAAGGCAGATAATGGCTGATTAAATCTGCACTCTTGTTGAGAAAGATGCAGGCTGGCACATCAAAGGTCGTGAAGGGGTTAATGGCCCCACACAGCTCCCTATGTATACCGTATTATCGTGTATGGCCCCCACTTCTCCCGATATAGAATTATGTCCCCAGCTTGTATGCTTTGAGGCCCCCTGTTAGATAGATATCTATCTATCTATCTGCCTCCTCTTCTATGGCGGGCCTAGAGAAGTGGCGCGACTCAATGATGTCATTGTGCTACCTGCATGGGCACACTGACATCTCGTAAGTCAGAGGCATATAACTGTCTGTGGCGTAGGAGATGGATAGTGATGAGCGACGGTTGCAAGGGATCCGGGTCTTTGGGAAAGATGTCCCTGGCTGGATTTTTTACGCAAGTGACACCTTTAGATTGCTGTAATATTATGGAGTTTTTCTTTTTTTTTTTTTTCTTTTTCTTTCCATGAAAAAATAATTTTTAAAATGCGACTGACCATTTAGATTTTTTTTTTGGACATTTGTGTTGCCACATCAGGGCCAGAAAATTCTGTAATTCAGGTGTGAATTTTCTCCTAAAGTTCTCAGTGTTGTCATAAGTTGTGAGATATGTCAGAAATGGAAGGTAAATTAGAAAAGATGATTATTTCCTACCAGCCCCCAAGCATTATCATAAATCGTGGATTTGTAGAAGTTCAGCAACATTTCAATATAGGATTATCCTTCTCAAATTTTAACAATTAATTTCTACAGCTATACAGTTAGGTCCAGAAATATTTGGACAGTGACACAATGTTCACGAGTTGGGCTCTGCATGCCACCACATTGGATTTGAAATGAAACCTCTACAACAGAATTCAAGTGCAGATTGTAACGTTTAATTTGAAGGTTTGAACAAAAATATCTGATAGAAATTGTAGGAATTGTACACGTTTCTTTACAAACACTCCACATTTTAGGAGGTCAAAAGTAATTGGATAAATAAACCAAACCCAAACAAAATATTTTATTTTCAATATTTTGTTGCGAATCCTTTGGAGGCAATCACTGCCTTAAGTCTGGAACCCATGGACATCACCAAACGCTGGGTTTCCTCCTTCTTAATGCTTTGCCAGGCCTTTACAGCCGCAGCCTTCAGGTCTTGCTTGTTTGTGGGTCTTTCCGTCTTAAGTCTGGATTTGAGCAAGTGAAATGCATGCTCAATTGGGTTAAGATCTGGTGATTGACTTAGCCATTGCAGAATGTTCCACTTTTTTGCACTCATGAACTCCTGGGTAGCTTTGGCTGTATGCTTGGGGTCATTGTCCATCTGTACTATGAAGCGCCGTCCGATCAACTTTGCGGCATTTGGCTGAATCTGGGCTGAAAGTATATCCCTGTACACTTCAGAATTCATCCGGCTACTCTTGTCTGCTGTTATGTCATCAATAAACACAAGTGACCCAGTGCCATTGAAAGCCATGCATGCCCATGCCATCACGTTGCCTCCACCATGTTTTACAGAGGATGTGGTGTGCCTTGGATCATGTGCTGTTCCCTTTCTTCTCCAAACTTTTTTCTTCCCATCATTCTGGTACAGGTTGATCTTTGTCTCATCTGTCCATAGAATACTTTTCCAGAACTGAGCTGGCTTCATGAGGTGTTTTTCAGCAAATTTAACTCTGGCCTGTCTATTTTTGGAATTGATGAATGGTTTGCATCTAGATGTGAACCCTTTGTATTTACTTTCATGGAGTCTTCTCTTTACTGTTGACTTAGAGACAGATACACCTACTTCACTGAGAGTGTTCTGGACTTCAGTTGATGTTGTGAACGGGTTCTTCTTCACCAAAGAAAGTATGCGGCGATCATCCACCACTGTTGTCATCCGTGGACGCCCAGGCCTTTTTGAGTTCCCAAGCTCACCAGTCAATTCCTTTTTTCTCAGAATGTACCCGACTGTTGATTTTGCTGCTCCAAGCATGTCTGCTATCTCTCTGATGGATTATATCTTTTTTTTCAGCCTCAGGATGTTCTGCTTCACCTCAATTGAGAGTTCCTTAGACCGCATGTTGTCTGGTCACAGCAACAGCTTCCAAATGCAAAACCACACACCTGTAATCAACCCCAGACCTTTTAACTACTTCATTGATTACAGGTTAACGAGGGAGACGCCTTCAGAGTTAATTGCAGCCCTTAGAGTCCCTTGTCCAATTACTTTTGGTCCCTTGAAAAAGAGGAGGCTATGCATTACAGAGCTATGATTCCTAAACCCTTTCTCCGATTTGGATGTGAAAACTCTCATATATTATTTACTGAACATTGTTTCAGCTCAGGTTTTTTGTGCTTTTTGAAAACTCTCATATTGCAGCTGGGAGTGTGCACTTTCAGCCCATATTATATATATATATATAATTGTATTTCTGAACATGTTTTTGTAAACAGCTAAAATAACAAAACTTGTGTCACTGTCCAAATATTTCTGGACCTAACTGTATATTTATCCTGAAATTTGAGGCCATGATGCTTCACACATAAACATTTTTCAATTAAAAGCTTTTCAGTATATGTGCTCGGATAAATTTAAACTTATTTGAGTGAATTTCCCCCCAATAAATTTGTTTTTTTGTTTTTCTTTAAATACGATTTTACTCTATACATAATTGATGAGATGGTGCGACTTTTCTAAGTTGCTTTTAAAAGTATTCAAAAATATGCTATGGAACATCGAAAATAATTGACCGGCGTTGGTATTTATATTAACGTAAGCTAATTTTGGGCATGCCCCGTTACCTGTGCAGAGGTCATTATGCAGGGAGGAGTCTGAGGTGAGCTGTGACATTCGCATGTTGTCACTTTGTGTTATGTATAGATCACTGCCATTGTAATCCTGCCTATAATAGTGAGATGAATGCTGAAAGGTGATCTCTACGGGACGTGTCGGCTTATTATGAGGCTCGGTGGCCAAACGAAAACTACAATAATATTATTTTTTTTTTTTTTTTTTTATGGATAGTGACATAGAAAGTTAAAGAAAAAAACAAAAACATTACCTAAAATTCATAAAAATATATTTATATTGTGTTTTAAGATGAAAACTTGTTAAAGGCAATAGTTAAATTCCTGATAAAACCTAGCCTTTAATACTTCTCTTTTGTTCACAATTTGTGCGCACCAGATGACTTCATCTTTACCGTGGGTTCCGCTTCTATCGCTGCCCTACTTCCTTCCTCAATATCAGAAGCTTCCCTATCAATCTATTCTCAGAGTTACAAATTAATTACAACACAAGAGACTAAATATATATTGGAGTGAACCGTGACCAAGAATTCATTCTGCATTATATTTGCAAAAGAATTTTACTGTTTTGGTTTTTTTTTTTTGTTCTAGAATTGAGAAGAGACCTGACGGGCTAAAAAAACCTTACTGAGCAGACTGGGCTGTGTACCAGCATCTGCTATTGCATGCTTATGTAAGCAGGGTATTTTGAGAACTTGTAAATTGGGTGCTGAAGCATTGCAACCTTTCAATCTCTGCAGCCGGACTATAAAATGTGGCTCAGCTTTACGTTTCTGTTTATTTTAATAGTATCTCGCATTGCCGGATGCATGATGGATAGTACTGGTTTTGAATGTACCAAATTGATTTTTATAATGGGGGCTGGTTTGTTTGTTTTTGGTTTTCGTCAATTTTGGGAAATCTGTGATTGAGACTCCATGAAGAGTTCCTTATTTTGGTCATTGTTAAAGGGAGTCTGTCACCAGATTTGGGGCCTTTAAGCTGCGGCCACCACCACTGAGCTCTTATATACAGCATTATAACATGCTGTATATAAAATCTCAGGCCGCTGTGTTTACCATAAAAAATACTTTAAGGCTGGGGCCACACGGGGATTAGCGCGATCCCCTCGCATGACACTCGGCTCACGCTGGCAGTACAGCAGAGCCGAGTGTCATGTGAGTGTCCCTGAGACTGAGGTCCCACCGTGCGAGCGGACCTCAGCTGTGGGGGGCGGGCCGGCACTGAAGAGGGAAGGGAGGGATTTATCTCCCTCTCTCCTCCGTAGCCAGCTATTACCATTCTCTCACTGCACTCGCGGTACACCGGTGTAATGCAAGTGCAGTGCGATTTTTCTCTCGCCCCATACACTTGAATGGGTGTGAGAGAAACAGTCCCGCATTAGAATAGCAGCATGCTGCGATTGTTTTCTCGGTCCGATTTAGGGCTGAGAAAATAATCGCTCATGTGTGCTGACACACAGGCTAATATTGGTCCGAGTGAAGTGCAATTTTTTTATCGCACTCCACTCGCTCTGATTTTCATGCCGTGTGGCTTAGGCCTAATACTCACCTAGTAGGTCTCCGGTGCAGACTGAACGAATGGGCGTCTCCATTCTCTGGGGCCAGCGCCTCCTCTTTCTGCCATTTTGGTTCTCCTTCTGAAGCTGGCGTGCATGATGTACGTATTGAGGTCCTGCGCAGGCGCACTACAATACTACAATACTTTGATCTGCCCTGAGAAGGGCAGATCAAAGTGTGCCTGCGCAGGACCTCAGTGCCGGCGAGTGTGTATGACGTAGGACGCGTCATGCATGCCGGCTTCAGAAGAAGAACAAAGATGGCCGAAATTGGAGGCGCCGGTCCCAAAGAACTTTTATGTTATGTCTTTTTCTTTGCCACTCTGCCCTGAAGGCCAGCATCCCAGAGTTGCCTCTTTACTGTAGACGTAGACATTGGCATTTTGTGGGTACTATTTAATGAAGCTTCCAGTTGAAGACCTGTGAGGCGTCAATTTCTCAAACTAGAGACTCTAATGTACTTGTCTTGTTGCTCAGTTGTGCAGCGGGGCCTCCCACTTCTTTCTACTCTGGTTAGAGCCTGTTTGTGCTCTCCTCTGAAGGGAGTAGTACACACCGTTGTAGGAAATCTTCAGTTTCTTGGCAATTTCTCGTATGGAATATCCTTCATTTCTAAGAACAAGAATAGACTGTCGAGTTTCACATGAAAGTGCTCTGTTCCTGGCCATTTTGAGAGTTTAACCCTAGAATGCATACCTGGGGCCTCGCAGGCCTGATAGGTTACTTGTTTTCTATGGTAGATTTCTATGGTTGCGTGTTCTAGGGTTAATAGAACCAACAAATGTAATGCTCCAGATTTTCAACTAGCTCGAAGGAAGGTCAGTTTTATCGCTTCTCTAAAACTGTTTTCAGCCGTGCTAACATACTTGCACAAGGGTTTTCAAGGGATTTCCAAACATCCATTAGCCTTCTAACACAGCAAACACAATGTGCCATTAGAACACTGGAGTGGTGGTTGTTGACAATGGGCCTCTATGCACCTATGTACCTCTACACCTATGTAGATATTGCATTCAAAACCAGACATTTGAAGCTAGAATAGTCATTTTTCTGTTTAATTTAATGTTAGGTCTATTGAAAAAAATGTGCTTTTTTTAAAAAAAGATAAGGAAATATCTAAGTGACCCTAAATTTTTGAACTGTAGTGTGTGTGTGTGTGTGTGTGTGTGTGTGTGTGTGTGTGTGTGTGTGTGTGTGTGTGTATGCTGTATATATATTATATATAATCTCTATCTTTATTTTTAATTTTCCATAAGGCAATATCATTGTAATACAGTATAACCATGGCGTAATATTATCATTTGTCTTGTAAAGTGGGAACAAAGATGATAAACCTGGGTGAAAAATGGGGAGGGAAGGAGGGGGGGGACTGATATGAAGTCCTCTTCATACTTTAGAAATATGCATAGGGAAGAAGCAAATTAATAGTGGTTATATGTGGTATAAATGTTAACTATAAACAGAGTAAAAAATAAAAAAACTATTTAATAAAGGTGGTGAGGATGAAGATTGAGTTTTGATACAAGCACAATATATTTGAGAATACTAGAGGCTTTTGTTCTTAAGCCAAATGCACACCAGGGTTGCCATCTTGACTTTTTTTTTTTTTTTTTTCTGGACAGCTTATCAAAAACACAGGCGATATTTTTTAGACACATTACAATATCATTATAAATCATTATGACTGTAAGTGATACGTGTCTACAGCCCATAATTCTGATACAAAGTCATCAGCTCCATTGTAAAATGAAGATACGGTAATTACAGTCAAAATAATCTGTGATTTTCTTGCAGCTGAAGAAATTTAGACTCCATGCATTTTTTTATTTATTTATTTTTTTTAGACAGAAGGAAAAAAAGCCCTATTTTTATGGACCGTCCTGGATTTTGTGGACGGTTGGCAACCCAGGTGCACACGTCGCTTATTTGGTGAGGTTTTTTACCTCAGTATTTGTAGCCAAAACCAGGAGTGGGTAATAATACAGAAGTGGCGCCCGTGTTTCTATTATACTTGTCTTCTGATTGTTCCACTCATGGTTTTGTCTTAGGCTATGTGCCCACGGGGGAAAGTGTCCTGCGGTTATATCCGCAGGACATTCCGCAGGAGCTCTCAGAAAACCGCAGCACAACTTTGTCTGTTTACATGCTGCGGTTTATTTGCGGAATGTCCTGCGGATATGGTGCGGGCATTCTGCATTCAGGATACAGTACCATGGCTTCGGCACTGCATCCTCAATGCAGAACAAGTGCTGAGTGATCGGGGCATTCATACCTCCATCACGCAGCACTTCTCTGTCTCTGGTTGTGTTTACACTGTGAAGGAGAAGGTGGGCGGGCCTGAACTAGCTCCAGCTGTCACATGACCGGAGCTCATGCAGGCCCCGCCCACCTCCTCCTTCCTGCTCCTGTGCACCGAGGGAAAATGATCGGGTGTCTGCTATCAAGGCAGGTAAGTATGAATCCAATCAAGTTAGGAAGGGGGATCGCGGTCTCTCCATTGCATTGCGATCGAGATTTTAGCTGCATTAAGAAGATTAGGGATTATAGTGTTTGTTTATATGTTGATTATGGGTATCTACGTTGAGTAGAGTGAGGCCACGGGTTAGATTAATTTCTGGGTTTTCCTTTTCTTTATGATTTTTTATTTTCCCCAAAATCGTTTGATTTTAAAGCCTAAAGCCCGCTTTACACGCTACAATATATCTTACGATGTGTCGGCGGGGTCACGTCGTAAGTGATGCACATCCGGCATCGTAAGGTACATTGTAGCGTGTGACAGGTACATGCGATTGCGATTGAACGGTAAAACGTTCATCACATACACGTCGTTGAATCCTGTCGAATTGCACGTCGTGTTGTTCAATGTTCCGGAGGCAGCACACATCGCAGTGTGTGACACCCCGGGAACATTGAACAGATCTTACCTCCGTCCCGCGGCTCCAGCCGGCAATGCGGAAGGAAAGGTGGGCGGGATGTTTATGTCCCGCTCATCTCCGCCCCTCCGCTTCTATTGGCCGGCTGCCGCGTGACGTCGATGTGACGCTGAACGTCTCTCCCACTCCAGGAAGTGGACGTTCGCCGCCCACATCGAGGTCGTATGGACGGGTAAGTACGTGTGACGGGGGTTAATCGTTGGTGCGGCACGTTCAACAAATTGAACATGCCACACATACGATGGAGGCGTTGCAAATCGCATACGATATCGTATGCGAAATTGCAACGTGTAAAGCAGACTTAAGATAATCTCAGCCATTAGAAATGTAAATTTCTGAAGTTTAATGTTCCTGTCTTATCAAAGAATACTTAAAAACTTATAATTTTGTGGTTACAATTACTCAAATGACCCCCAACCTATACATTTTGATATACTATTTAGCCTATTAGTTAGTATTAGGTCTAAAATTGACCTCCCCCTTTCATTTGTTAGGGTCCTGCATCAAAGTGAGAGGTCATTTATCTTTTATTATTGTAAAAAAATCTGTTTCCATTGTTGGACCTGCAGGTTTTTGCTCCCCAATTTTATATCAGGGTAGTCAATCTCCCCATAATAATTCTCCCTGACTCGCTGCCTCATCTGTTTGCTTTATGATTCTATACAATATATGCGTTTCCATTTTTGTATTGAATTACTGAAATAAATTAACTTTTTGATATTCTAATTTATTGAGATGCACTTGTATGTATATGGGCGTGTTGTATGTATATGGACGTGTTTGTATTTTTATATATATATATATACTGTATATGTGTATATATATGGTATATATACTGTATTTGTCTAAAGCTGGTGTCACACATAACGACAACGACATCGCTGTTACGTCACCATTTTCTGTGACGTAACAGCGACCTTGTAAGTCGCTGTTATGATCGCTGCTTAGCTATCAAACACAGCGACGCAGCAGCGATCATAACGTCGCTACATGTGCAGAGAGCAGGGAGCCGCGCACACTGCTTAGCGCTGGCTCCTTGCTCTCCTAGCTACAGTACACATCGGGTTAATTAACCCGATGTGTACTGCAGCTACATGTCACAGTGCAGAGAGCAGGGAGCCGCGCACACTGCTTAGCGCTGGCTCCTTGCTCTCCTAGCTACAGTACACATCGGGTTAATTAACCCGATGTGTACTGCAGCTACATGTGCACAGAGCAGGAGCCGGCACTAGCAGCAAGAGCGGCGGAGGCTGGTAACGAAGGTAAATATCGGGTAACCAGGGAAAGGGCTTCCCTTGGTTACCCGATGTTTACAGTGGTTACAGCTTACCGCAGCTGCCAGTGCCGGCTCCTGCTCGCTTCATTTCGTCGCTCTCTCGCTGTCACACACAGCGATGTCTGCGTCACAGCGGGAGAGCGACGACGAAAAAATGAAGCAGGACATTCAGCAACGAGCAACGACCTCACAGCAGGGGCCAGCTCGTTGCTGGATGTCACACACAGCGACAGCGACGAGACGTCGCTGCAATGTCACAGAAAATGGTGACGTAGCAGCGACGTCGTTGTCGTCGTCGCTGTGTGTGACACCACCTTTAATCTGTGTTGGCGAGCACTACTCCTTTGCCGCGGTAATCCATCCACCTCACAGGTGTGGCATATCAAGATGCTGATTAGATTAGGTAAATGAATGGTGGGAACAAGTACACAGCACATGGGGGACAAGTAATCTGCATTTGGAAGGAAATGGTATGTGGGGGAGGAGGTAAACTGCTTGTTGATATAAACCGTTTAAGGTGGACAAATAAACCGCATATTGAGGACAAATAATTTGCATGTGGAGGAAAATAAGGTGGGAACAGGTAAATCTCATATGGGGGACAAGTAATCGGCATGTGGAGGTAAACGGTATGTGACAAATTTAACTTTGGGACAGCAATTGTAGATACAGTATATCACAAAAGTGAGGACACTTTTTACATTCTTGTAAATATTTTATTACTAGAAGTAGGCCCGATGCTATCGCATCGGGAGTGCGGTGAAATGAACATGTCTCTTAGTGGTGTGACAGGAGCCGTGGACATGTCACACTGTTTGCGCTTTCCAATATATTGTATGTCATTGTTCCGCATTTGTGTATTGTATGTGTTGCGTTATTTGACCTCTTTTACCCCTGTCCACGGTCTCTTCCTTGTTGTGTGCTGTATATTGATATCTGGTGTTGTGTTTCTTAAGCTGTGCTGTGTGTATGTGTCGTCTGTGCACATGTGTGTACCGTATATGGCTGTACGCTGTGTGTGTGTGTGTGTGTGTGTGTGTCTGTATGCTGTATGTACATGTCGTCTGTTTACGTGTGTGTATATGGCTGTACGCTGTGTGTACGTGTCGTCTGTGTATGTGTGTGCATATGGCTGTGTGTACATGTGTGTGTATTCTCTCTGTCTCTTCCACCCCCCCCTCCCTCCAGAGAAAACACGGGTCTTTTTAAATAAAAAGACTTTCTATATTCACCTGTATCCAGCGGTGCTGTCTTCGGCTCTGTTGCTTCCCGCTCCTGACCGCCGCTCATTATACTCACTGGCTATTCACTGCACTAAGGAGCTGGAAGTTGTAGCAGCGCTGGAGACTTTAGTGCCGGGGACCACATCGCTGGGGACAGGTGAGTATCCAGGTGTGTGTGTACATTTGTCTGTCCGTGTTCCGTGTATACATGCATTGCGTGTGTGGGAAGAGCGGTAACGTCACCGCTACTTTCACAATGTCTGTCAGTGCCGCCCGCCATGTCTCATCACTCACCGCAATTTGGGTTCCACCTGCACTGTTGTCCCTAGTTACCATGGCTACGATGTGGGCGCAAACTGCGGCTGCGCAACTGAGAGTGCTGCGGTGCATGCTGGAATAGGGTTACAGAAATTAGCGATTATGTATGTAGATACATTTTCATGGGACAACATTGCAGATATGACACTTTGATACAATGTAAAGTAGTCAGTGCACAGCTTCTATAACAGTGTAAATTTGGTGTGCCCTCTAAATACTGCAACACACAGCTATTAAAGGGAATCTGACATGAGGGCACCTTTTCTGAGAGCAGCATAATGTAGGGTCAGAGATCATGATTCCAGCAGTGCTTCACTTACTGAGCTGCTTAGTGTAGTTTTGATTCAATCGCTGTTTAATCAGCAGTAGATTATCTTTAGAGGACTACTTGGACAGCTGCCAGGTAGTCAATCATATTCATGAGCTCTGTATAACTGCTAAATATGCAACAGAGAAGACATTGATTTCATCAAAATAACAACAAACAGCTCAGGAAGTGACACATCGCTGGAATCAGGGTCTCTGTCTCTACATTATGCTGTTCTCAAGTTTGGTAGCAAAAACCTTGTGACAGATTCCCTTTAATGTCAATACTTCTAGTAACAAAAGTAAGTACATCCCTCAGGGAAAATGGCCAAATTGTGCCCAATGTGTCAATATTTTATGTGGCCACCATTATTTTCAAGCACTACCGTAACCTTCTTGGGCATGGAGTTCACTAGAGCTTCACAGGTTACCTCTGGAATGCTCTTCCACTCCTCCATAACGACATCATGGAGCTGGTGGATGTTAGAGATCTTGCACTCCTCCAACTTCTATTTGCGAATGCCCCACAGATGCTCAATAGGGTTTGTTTGGAAACATACTTGGCCAGTCCAGTACCTTTTACCTTCAATTTCTTTAGCAAGGCAGTTGTCGCCTTAGGCCGGTTTCACACCTGCATTCAGCGCAATCCGTCACAATGCGTTGTGTGACACTTGCGTTGTAAATAGTGTGATATAAAGGCAACGGATTCCTGTGAAATAACGCGTTGCGTTAAGCTGAGAGAGAGAGAGCCCCCATCATCACTGCACACACCCCGGCACTACCGCACTCATCATCATCCCCGCACACACCCCGGCACTACCGCCCCCATCATCACTGCGCACACCCCGGCACTACCGCACTCATCATCACTGCGCACACCCCGGCACTACCGCACTCCTCATAATCACCGCACACACCGGCAGTACCGCACTCATCATCATCATCCCCGCACACACTCAGGCACTACTGCACTCATCACCGTATACACACCGGCACTACCGCACCCACCATCACCGCACACACTACCTCAGTGACGTACCCGCTGACAGCGTGACTCACTTCAGTTGCTGCCTGGAGCTGACAGAAAGCGGCAGTGTGCTACGGCCGCTTCTGTCAGCTTCATGTAGCAGAGCTGCATGCGTCGCACGACCTCGTGTCGATTACGCCGGACCTGGAGGGGTATTTGGGGATTAATAAAGTGGGAAAGAGGGTGTTTTTTTTAATCTTTTATTTCAAATAAAGTGTTTTTTCTCGGGTGTATGTGCTTATTTACTTTCACTTACAGGTTAATCATTGTGGGTGTCTCATAGACGCCTGCCATGATTAACCTAGGACTTAGTGGCAGCTATGGGCTGCTGCCATTAACTCCTTATTACCTCGATTGCCACCAAACCAGGGAAATTTGGGATGAGCCGGGTAGAGTCCTGGGACTGTCGCATCTAATGGATGCGGAAATTCCGGGCGGCTGCTGGCTGATATTGTTAGGCTTGGGGGCTCCGCATAACGTGGAGCTCCCCATCCTGAGAATAACAGCCTTCAGCCGTGTGACTTTACCATGGCCAGTTTTTTTAATTTATTTATTGTACCGCACGATATAGACCCGCCCACCGGCGGCTGTGATTGGTTGCAGTGAGACAGCTGTCACTCACCGTGGGGGAGGGTCTGACTGCAATCAATCATAGGCGCAGCTTAGTTTCAGGGTGTTGGCAATCATATTATAGCCTAGGTCATCTTTATGTAAAATAATATTTTTCAGTTCCTCAGTTCTTCTTTGCCATGAGGTGCCAAGTTGAACTTCTATTAACCAGTATGAGAGTGTGTGAAAGCGATAACCCCAAATTTAACATACCTGCTCCCCATTCACACGTGAACCCCTGAACACTAGTGAATTATGACACCGGGGAGGGAAATTTGGCTAATTGAGCACAATTTGGCCTTTTCACTTAGGTGTGTACTCACTTTTGTTGCAAGTGGTTTTGACATTAAGGGCTATGTTTAGAGGGCACACCAAAATTACTGTTATACTAACTGTACACAAGTGACCTCAAACATGCGGCCCCTCAGGCTGCTCCTTGCTGCCCGCAGGCGCGTGGACCCCTTGACGACCATGGCTGCTGCAGAGGCTGCCGCCGTCAGCACTTTCAGTTGAATGAATAGATGGCACCGCGCACAGAAGCTCTATGCATAGCTACACCTTTGGCAGCTGCTGGCCAATCAAAGGCCAGCAGATGATGTCAGCTGCAATAAAGCGGTGACGTTGGTGGCCACTGCAGTGGCCTCGATCGTCAAGGGGTCCACGTGCCTGCAGGCGCATGAAGCAGAAAACAGGACACTGTGGGAATAGAGGACAGGTGAAAAGAATCTTCTTGGGTTTGTTTTTTTTTTTTGTATCTTTGAAGAACGGCATATTAGGGGGAAATTACTAAAGGATGGGACATTGCTACAAGAGGACCAGCATGGCACATTACTACAACATACCGCGGTGGACTAATCTGTAATCTGGCTGTTAAGTGAGAACCGGTACAGTGAGTAAGACTGTTATTGCAAAGCCACGGTCTCGTCTCCATTCCTCCTGCATCACAGCCTGCCCTCATAGACTTTTCTTATTTCCAATGGTTGCCCCAGGGTCCCGTTCCTGTAGGGAACAAGATTACCTCAGCTGCACCATCATCACTTGCCCCGGGGAACACGCAGCGCAGCGGCAGCCCATATAGCAGCAAAACCACAGGTGGCATCGCAAACTTTAAAAATCTCTAAAATGTAACTGCCATCATCATCCCCTTTATTCTTTAAAAGACACACCACCAGGGTTACTGAGCCGGACCCCGCCAGCGCTGATGTCCCCGGACTAGTCCGGCCCGGTTCTGAGTACCCCCGACCCTGGAGTGGGCGTCTCACTGCTAAAACATGAGAATCAGGATGGTAACATTACTACAAGATGTGGGCCACAATTACTATATGGCGCGAATTGTAAGACAATATTATTTACAATAAGTATCGTGTTTTACGGCATATAAGACGACTGGATGTATAAGACAACCCCCAACTTTACCAGTTAAAATATAGACTTTGGGATATATCGTATATACTAGAGTATAAGCGATCCGAGTAATGTGCCCATTGTTTTGTAATGTCTCCTGCAGTAATGTCCCCATTGTTTAGTAATGTCCCCTGCTGTAATATGCCCATTGTTTAATAATGCCCTCCTGCTGGATCCCCCCCTTGTCCACTATTATGCCGCAGTTTACACACAATAAAAGATATTCTCACCTGTCCTCTGTTCCCCTGGTGCCTTCTTGCAGTCCGCAGGCACATAGACCCCTCCGTGGTAGCATCCGTGCACGGAGACGCCGCTGCAGGATGTCGTCATGGCTTTACTGCAGTTGAATGCTTTATGGCGCCACAAACCATTCACCTGCAGTAAAGCCATAACGACATCCTGCAGCTGCTCCTCGGTGCATCGGATGCTATCATGGAGGGGTCTGTGTGCCTGCGGACAGCAAGAAGCAGCTGGAGGCATCGCGGGATCGGAGGACAGGTGAGAAAATCTTTTATTGTGTGTAAAGCCATGACTGCACCGTGCACCGCTGTATAAGCCGACCCCCGACATTTGAGAAGATTTTTAGGGGTTAAAAAGCAGTATTGTATGCCTGAAAATACGGTAGATAAAATGTGGTGGGGGGAAAAAAAAAATGTAAAAAAAAATTGAAAAGAAAGCATGAATTATTTTTTTTTACCATTAAAAATGCTTTTTATATATCAACTAAAATAAACAAAAAAGTGCACGTCTGTTATTACCACATCCGTAACGACCCAAGCTATAAAACTTTACTATAACCCATAAGATGAATGCCATTTAAAAGCGCTAAAAATGTAAAAAAAAAAAAAAAGGTGATCCAAAGGTGCATAGAAAAAAAAATATGGTATTACTAAAAAATGTCACTTTGTCCTGCAAAGAATACAAATTTTTTTTTTTCTATGTGCGGCCCATACACGAGTTTGAGACCCCTGTTGTACACTGACATTATATCAGTGCTATATCTTCAGTGTTGTCCCATGACATGATAATAAAATATTTACAAAAGGGGGGTGTACTCTCTTTTGTGATATACTGTATTTGCGCTCTTCTTGACTAGTACAGTATATGTGAACTCCTGGTCGGCTGTAAAGTCCCCACTGCTCTCTTCTAACCTTGTTTGTATGCGCGCCTACATTCATACACATATATATTTAAGCGGATGAATCATGCAGCAAGCTCGGCCTATTCCAGTATATTGCAAAATCACAGCTGGAATGTTGTGGTTAGTTGAAGGCTTAACTATGCAAATGGCCAGGAAGTGTGGAGGCTCTGAGCTGTACTGGGCAGGTCCCACTACAGGCTGGAGTTCTGTGTCAGGGTGGAGGGGGGCCGTGAAGTTGGAGCTGTGGAGAAGGGGGGCTGCTATGGGATCCCGGACATCACACGAGCGGGGAGGAAGCTGGGTTTAATTGCAAGTAAGTGGTTTGGCGAGAAGGGTATTGCTATGTCATTGTTCTGTAGGTGAGCTGGGCTGTCACTCGGGCTCTTTCTGTCTGTTGCCTTTTACTTTCTCCATTGTCTTCACTTTGCCGTGTGTCGAGTGAATCTCTGTATGCGCTTGTGTCTTGCTCTACTTGCTTTCATCTTTGTGTGTGTTTATATATAGCTATATGGTGTGTTTACAGCTACATGATCGAATGCTAAGAATAACGGACTATCTTCGCTGCCGGCAATCATTTTGATATATTAGAAATAGAAAAATAAAACCTTCACTAATGACGAATAGAAGAACTGGCTGGTGTGAGCCAAAAGATTAGACTCCGCTAAACAAGTGTAGAACTAAAAGTTGAAGAACCTGCCAGCTCTGCGGCATCAGCGAAGATATACGCTAATAACGTTCGCTTGACATGGTACAGATTGGTGCCACCTCACTACCGTCTCCCCACCGCCCCCTGCAGTTTACTAATTGGTGCCAGTGGTATAACGTGACTATCTCTGATGCCAAAGCTTATGAGACGGGAACATAGAATTGAGTAGGTGGAAATAAATAGTAAACACAGAACTTGAGCGGAGAAGTTGGGCAGATGCACCGTGTTTTCCTGTTTTCCTGAGAATGAAGTCAACAGGACGGTAATTGCTGTGTGCCAGCGTGAGGAGAGATACCGGTGATATTACATGTGGTGATGATTGGCGATGATGACTGGCATCATACTTGTTGTGGCTCCAAGGTTTTCGCACAAGTTACTATAAACTTACTACGTGAAGGGAGTCCTTACGGGGATGATTCTTCTGAAGGTCACCCTGACCTGATGATAATGCTTGTTGTTATAATTTATTATTAAAGGGTTCGTGCACACGATGAGTTTTAACTCTCATTTTTGATGCTGTGTATTTTCGCTGCATCAAAACGCAGCAATTTACTAAACCAGCAAAGTGGATAGGATTTATAGAAATCTCATGTCCATTGTGCTTTTTTTTTTTTACACTGTGTAACCTCAGCTGTGGTGTGTACTTTTTTTTTTTTTTTTTCCAATCCACAGCGTGTAAATTTCTCTTGCGGGTAACCTGAGTTTTTTCTGTACGTAATTTCCCCATTGACTTGCATTAGTCATGGAAAATCCGCAGGTAAAAAACGCACATGTGGCGGAAATGCATTAAAAACGCATGTAATCCGCACCTTAATGTCAATACCAGGAGGTTTAAAAAATGAAGCCGCTTTATTTAAAGGATGACACCAAACAGAGACAAAAACCGCAGCATCAAACACACCATAAAGATGCATGTTAAAAATTTAAAAAAAAAAGCACAAAAAAGACTAAACTAAGATGCAGAAATCGTGTAACGCAAAAGAAATCACAAAACATGGGATCTAAGCTCGAGATGAGCGAACCCGAGGTTCGGTGTTTGTACCAAACAGACTTTACAAAAAAACCTCGAATTCAGATTCGGAGTTCGGTGTTTTACGTATGAACACCACTTGCATGAGCAATCGCTTTGGGGTACGCTCTGTGCTCAGCCCGGGTCCCAAACCAAACTTTTATCTAAAGTCAGGCTGAACTCGCCAAACCCAACTTCAATGTGTCCGCTCATCTCTAATTGTAACGTAATAATGATTTATCATCAAAGATTCCTGGTAATTTATGCAATAATGGAGTTCCCCAGAATTATTCCGCTCTCAAACTCTGTAATAAACTCCCAGTTTTTATTCAGTGTTTGAGGCTTTTTGGATTTTTAAGGGAACCTGTCACCAGATTTAGCAACTATAGGCTACAGCCGCCGCCACCACCACTGAGCTCTTATATACAGCATTCCAGAATACTATATAGAAGAGCCCAAGCAGCTCTATATAACTTAAAAAACACTCTTATAATACTCACATAAGGGGCAGTCCGGTCCGATGGGTGTCACTGCTCTCTGGTTCCGTGCCTCCTCTCTGCTGCAATCTCTGTCCATCTTCTACCGACCCCAGTATGAATGACGTGTTCAACGTCATCCACACATCCCGGCATTGCAGTACTGTGCAAGCGCACTTTGATCTGCCCTACTGAGGACTTATCAAAATACTGTAATGCTCAGGCACGAGGAAAGGTTAAAGACCACCCGCGCATGCGCACTACAATACTTTGATCTGCCCTCATCAGTGCAGTTCAAAGTGTGCCTGCACAGGACCTCAATGCTGGCTTGTGTGGATGATGTAGCTTGTGTCATGCACATGGGCCTCAGAAGGAGGAAAGCAATCACAGCACAGGCACCGGACTAGTGCAGTGACACTCATCGGACCGGACCGCCCCTTATGTGAGTATTTTAAGAGTGGGTTTTTTTGGGTTTTTTTTTCATTCTACACAGCGGCCTGGGCTCTTATATATAGCGTTCTGGAATGCTGTACTGTGAATAACGGCTCTCTGGTGGTGGCTGCAACTTATAGGGGCCAAATCTGCTGGCCGGTTCCCTTTTAAGTCCTGAATAGTAAATCTGTATTCTATATTGCCATACAAGAAAGCGGGTTTGCTATTTAGAAGTCTGGGATAGTAATCAAAGTAAGTGTAAGTCCGCTTTCACATTGCATTTTTCCCTACGATCACTAGTCCCTTTGGGGCATCCGTCCGAACTCCCCGAGCCCCAACACCCCCCCCCCGCCACGCGCAAAACGGGTTTCGGACGCATACGCCAACGGGCCCATTGACTATAATGGAGCAGACTGTCAGCGTGTGCTCTGTCTTGCACCATTTTCGGACATATTTCTGCATGCGGATACCCGAATGTAGTCTACTAATGTGGGTGTGCTGCCATACTAAGAGGGTGGAATGAGCGCAGGAACTAACGCCTTTGTGACTAGTCTCCTCGCTCATTAGTATGTTATATAGGATCTTTAGAAATACTTTTCTAAAGATCTCTTTATCTATGCTAGTGTATACAGGGACAGTTAGGCAGGGATTAGCAATAGGCACCCAGAACTACTCATGGTTCTCACTGCATATTGCACCTGACAGGTTCCCTTTAATCTCAAAAACTGTTTTTACTAAGAAGTTCCAATAAAAAGTTGTTTATGGTAATAAATATTGCAGAACCATTCATACTGTATTTTCCTTAGTAAAAGTGTGACGTTGCAGGATTTGTGCACTTGTTTTTGTTTGTACTTCTGCCACCCACCAAAGGAAGAAATAATCTTCCCAAAATGTGTAGGGTTGAGATGAGCGTTCTGGTGCCAGATTATGGGTCAGTTTGTACTATGGTGTGTGAATGATCATTAATTCCAGTCCCATGGCCGCCTGTAATGTGTATGGCCGCCTGTAATGTGTATGGCCGCCTGTAATGTGTATGGCCGCCTGTAATGTGTATGGCCGCCTGTAATGTGTATGGCCGCCTGTAATGTGTATGGCCGCCTGTAATGTGTATGGCCGCCTGTAATGTGTATGGCCGCCTGTAATGTGTATGGCCGCCTGTAATGTGCATGGCCGCCTGTAATGTGCATGGCCGCCTGTAATGTGCATGGCCGCCTGTAATGTGTATGGCCGCCTGTAATGTGTATGGCCGCCTGTAATGTGTATGGCCGCCTGTAATGTGTATGGCCGCCTGTAATGTGTATGGCCGCCTGTAATGTGTATGGCCGCCTGTAATGTGTATGGCCGCCTGTAATGTGTATGGCCGCCTGTAATGTGCATGGCCGCCTGTAATGTGCATGGCCGCCTGTAATGTGCATGGCCGCCTGTAATGTGCATGGCCGCCTGTAATGTGCATGGCCGCCTGTAATGTGTATGGCCGCCTGTAATGTGTATGGCCGCCTGTAATGTGTATGGCCGCCTGTAATGTGTATGGCCGCCTGTAATGTGCATGGTTTCCGTATTCCTGGTGGAGTTGGTTAGTCTCGTTCTCCCACTTCAGTCTAGTCGCTTGTGATTGTCATACTTCGGTATGTTAATTAAATCAATTACACGTGCTATAATGGGCAGATTGGTGGTGACACATCTTATGGCGTGCTGCCTCGTCCCCTTCCTACTCGCAGTCGCTGCCTCAGCCTGCTCGGTGATGTGTGATTTACTCATCCCACACTCATCGCTGTGATATTCTGTGGATGGATGCAGACTCTTTTGGCCTGGAAGGATTCTTCTTTGATTTTATTTAGTCAAAGAAAATCTTTGTTTGTAAATGCATGTTCTGTGCCAATGTTAAACCTCGCCACCAGTGCAAACAATAGCTGAAACTGGCACTAAATGAAGGCAGACACAGCAGCCCACAAGTGGCACGGCTAATCCGAACATTGCCATGTGCAGTAAGTATTCCGCACATACACCAGTGCTGAAGGCTTCTGACATTATAATTAATTCCCACAAGGAGGTTTTCTGCTCCGTAGACAGCGGGATATTTGCTGTTCTATTTTTCGTCCAGGATCATAGGGGCCGCCATCATGCTTGAGCTGCTAACGTCACTTGGAGATGCGCTTTACAGCAGCCACATGTACTATAGAAAGCAATACACAATGTCTGTAGAAGAGTTTAAGACATGCCCTGTAATCTGAAGTGAAGGGAGGGAAGGAGGTGAGCTGTGACCATCACCTATTGTCCCTCTTGTAATCCTGTGTTATCTATATCGAGGTGTTCCCTTTCATTGTAATCCTACCTGTGATGATCCTGCTATGGAAATTAGTTCTATGGAAATACATAATAAGCTTAATTTTTTTTTATTATTTTATTATAGCGCCATTTATTCCATGGCGCTTTACATGCTTAATTGCTTTTAGTTTTAGTTTTCTTTTGAAATACAAATGTTGAAAAGAAAATCTCCCAAATTTGTAAACAGTGGGACCGATTTCATCCAGATCGGAATTGCTCACTCCAGTCTTAATGAAGAGATCTGTTGGAGTCAGATGTCCATGAGAGAAAAAGAGGCGTAAGCGCCTGTGTGTGTGCGCCTCACC
Source organism: Anomaloglossus baeobatrachus (assembly GCF_048569485.1). Taxonomy (NCBI): domain Eukaryota; kingdom Metazoa; phylum Chordata; class Amphibia; order Anura; family Aromobatidae; genus Anomaloglossus; species Anomaloglossus baeobatrachus. The sequence goes on from NC_134353.1 coordinate 737,743,532, forward strand.
TCAAATCCTACTCCAGTCCCTAGTGCAGTAAGGTTTGTGGGTAGCGACACTTGTCACGAATATGTCAAGTGGCAGTTGCCACGCCCCTTCCCCCCCTAGATTCGCCCATGTTGCCTGAGCAGGGCAAAAATAGTGGTGCCTCAAGTTGCACCAAAATTCTGCACCCTTTCAAAGCTTTATACAACGGAATACTGGCCTAATGGCTTTGAATTGGGCCCAATATGTTCACCTTAAAGTGTAACCGTTTTAATTTTTATTCCATAAATCAATAGTACATATGAAAATAAGCAACTCTGTAATATATGTTATCAGAGAAATTTTCTTCTTTCTCAGTCATTATCAAAATTCTCAACTCTGAGGTAAAATCTGTCTTCAGTAAAGCCTTTCCCACTACTGAGATAGAAGGTGACAATTGGTGCTGTTGAGATTCTATGTAGATAGAAGAGGGAGGGGCTAGAGGCAGAGCTCCGCCCCTCTGTACTCTTCTATGTACCTAGAATCTCCTCAGTAACAGCTGCCATCTCCGATCTTTGTAATGGGAAAGTCTTCACTGAATGCAGGTAAAAGAAGAAAATGAAAAGCAGCCCCCTTTATCCTGTTTTGTTTTTTTACATTCTGCTTCCCTAAACTTAGTCTAATGATCCTCTAGTCTAGGCTGAACCTTTGTCTAGATTTTTGGCTAAGGCTATGTGTCCACGCTGCGGATTTTGCCGCGGATTTTGCCGCGGATTTACCGTGGATTTTCCGAAAATCTGCAGCAGCGGCACTTCCAAGCCATTTCAATGGCATTTTGGAAATGCTGTGTCCATGCTGCGGATTTTTCCGCGGCGGATTTGCCGCGGATTTTGATCCGGAAAAATCTGCAGCATGTCAATTATTGTTGCGGATTTTGGTGCGGATTTTGGGTATAAAATGGGAAAAAAATCTGCATCAAAATCCGCGGCTAATTCGCAGTAATCCGCGGTAAATCCGCAGCAAATCCGCGCCAAATCCGCGGCAAAAATAAGGTGCGGATTTGCCGCGAAAGTCGCGGAATTTCATGCTGAAAAATCCGCAGGTACATTCTACCGTGGACACATAGCCTAAAAGTCCAAAAAGCAGGATTGAAACAGTGAGTCACTTTGGACTCCATTTGGTCAGTCTGCCTCTGTTCTGACAGTGCACCATATTTTTAGCGCAGGTCACTACACCTTTGTGCTTTTGTAAAAGATGGGCACCACTGAAATAAAGGCCAGAGTACCTGCCTGCTTCATTATGGTGACTGCACTGGCAGAAAAATACTGAAAATGGACTCTGTGAAAGAAGAATATATGGGCCAATTGGACCCCAAGAGCTTATACAAATGCAAAATTGCACCTGCTTTGGAGGTAGAAGTGGCACCCCTACCTCTTTGGCCCCTATGCGGCCGCACAGCTTGCCCCAATAGTATGTCCGCCTCTGGGTGAATGGTTCAGTCAGAGACCCTTTCTGGATCATGTTTTTCACAAAATTACGCAGAATCCCTGACAAAAGTGCTTAGGGGTACTTTACAGGTTGCGACATCGCTACTGCGATATAGTCAGGGTCAAATCGAAAGTGACACACATCCGGCGCCGGTAACGACGTCGCAACGTGTAAAGCCTAGATGCGCCGATGGACAATCGCAAAAGCGTCGTAAATCGGTGATCTGTGTAGCGTCGGACATTTTCATAATGTCGCACCTATAGGAGATACGATGTTGTTCCTCGTTCCTGTGGCAGCACACATCGCTGTGTGTGAAGCCGCAGGAGCGAGGAACATCTCCTTACCTACCTCCACCGGCTATGCGGAAGGAAGGAGGTGGGCGGGATGTTACGTCCCGCTCATCTCCGCCCCTCCGCTTCTATTGGCCCCCTACCGTGTGACGTCGCTGTGATGCTGCACGACCCGCCCCCTTAGGAAGGAGGCGGGTTGCCGGCCAGAGCGACGTCACAGGGCTGTTAAGTGCGTGTGAAGCTGCCGTAGCGATAATGTTCGCTACGGCAGCTATCACAAGATATCGCATGTGCGACGGGGGCGGATACTATCGCGCTCGGCATCGCTAGCCGATGCTAGTGATGTCGCAGCGTGCAAAGTACCCCTTAGATTCCAATATATATGTGAACTTTCTTGGAGTGTTTTCTCACACTTGCGTATAAAAAAATCAGTCTCATTCTTATCCAGAAAAGTTGGATGAGCGAAATCTGTTTTTGTTCTGTATGTCATTCGAGTGTGTAATTTTTTTAATTATTTTTTGTCTCACCTAACATCTGTATGCAATTTTTTTTTTTTCTCAGCAGCTATTATTCTACAATCACTTACAGGGTCATTTACAGTGTTCTGTGCTACAGAATGGAAATGTAAAATGGTAAATCAGACAAAATATGGATGGTCCGTGTGACATCCGATTTTACATGCAAGTCTTGACCATTTTATGCAACCATACGCAGCTTCTAAATGTGCAAGCCTGGATGATTATTCTGCCGCTGTAAAAATCTCCTCCAGTCTGTAGTATCTCCTAGTGCGTCTCAAAATCCAGGTACCGTAGTGTATAGCACTGCTGGTTATACTCTAGGCCCATACGGTCTTTGAAAATAAAAAGTGCCTTATTGCCTGGCTGTAACCGATTAGTGATTGGCATTTATTCTCTAAACTGCCCGATAGATTGGAACCTTGATTGATTGAATAGTTACTTTGGGATACAAGGCCATTTCTTCCCATACATGAGGCTGACGTGGTTCTGTATCTGAACAGTGATTGATTTCACTGTTGATCAGTTACTTTTATCCTAGCGTGTAATCGTCTATACATTTCACTGTGTGTAGTATTTATTTATGTTCCTCGCTCCTGCAGCTTCATACACAGCGATGTGTGCTGCCGCAGGAATGAGGAACAACATCGTACCTGTCGCTGCAGCGAAATTATGGAAATGACCGACGCTTCACAGATCACCGATTTTCTACGCTTTTGCGATAGTTTATCGGCGCATCTACGCTTTACACGTTGCGACGTCGTTACCGGCGCCGGATGTGCGTCACTTTCAATTTGACCCCGACAAGATCGCAGTAATGATGTAGCAACGTGCAAAGTACCCCTTAGTCCCATGAAATAGTGAATCTTCCATATACAGATCTTGGTACTTTTGAATAAGTAAAAGATGGAAACGTTGACATTGTAAAGCCTCGCAGTTTGCCATTTGTGCTGTAGAGTGCGCTATTGAGCTGCAGAATGTGCCTCGGGGCCTTATCTCTGTTTTCTGTCCCATATTTTTATTGTGTATTCAATCAAACTTTCATTGTTTCTTTAGCAGCAGATGCCCCGTAGTACCCAGGAAGAGAAAGATGAAAAGGAGCGAGAGCCTGAAAAAGAAGAATTTAAACAAGATGTGGAAAATGACAAAGAGGAGCTTGGGAAGTACGTCTCATCTTACATCCAATTCACTAGAACTTTCTTTGGAAATCTTGTTTTATACTGAGACGTGGGGCGTACGCTGTTACCTGGGATTCTCCTTGTGGTTGGCAGGCTCAGGAGACCACAAAGTATTTACAATTCCCACAAACCTCAACGGCTGATCAGAAGGTTTTCTTAAAGAGGACCTTTTGCTTGCTCAAATTCTGTCCGATTGTCTTTTTTTCCATTTTGTGCTGCATCAGTCCATTGCAAAGATATTCAGGTTTATTTCTTTTGGAGCGCACGATGAGAAATTTTGTAGTTTAACTAGGTGATTCTTCCGAATCTTCTGTGGGAGCTGGAGCTTTCACCCTCACCTCCCAATCGCTGCCATTCACACAACTGATCCAGCAGTTAAGCAGTATTGAGCTGTGATTGGCAGCTTCTGGAAGGAGGGGTGAAAGCGTCCCCAGAAAAGACTGAAGAAACAAAGTTGTGCTGCAGCAGAGATTTCACATACTGCGCTCTAAAAGCAACAAATGTGCATATCTCCACAATGAAGTGTCACAGCAAAAAATGGAAAAGGGCGGCAGAATTAGGAGGGCTCGGGATTTTTACAAGTTATTTAACTCAATTTTTTTTACAGTTCTCTTTATCAGTTACCTCTGGCTATGAGTGAAAATGAGACGTATAGTTTTAGGATCAAAATGGGGTTTGAGTTCCACGATCCAAAGAGGTTGGACGGACATCTGTCTGGGATGATTTAGTGAATCCTGCTTTGAGCAGGGGGTTGGACTAGATGACCCAGGAGGTCCATTCCAACTCTACCATTCTATGATTCTATGATCTGTTACCTCTCGTATTCTGTACTGCAGCCTTGCTTTCATTATAATAGAAGCAATTTAGGAAAAATTGTATATGTATACAGAAAATGCAACACTCTAGAGTGGGAGGTTCGGATTAGTGTGGATGTTAGTCGAAAGTCTTTTACGGAGCGTAGGGAACGGGTGGGGTGATAGACAGAGATGAGGGTGGAGATGTAGGGGGGTGCCGCACTGTGGAGAGCTTTGTGGGTGAGAACAAGCAGTTTGAATTGGATCCTGATATATATGGGCAGCCAGTGCAATGACTGGCACAGCGCAGAAGCATCCGAGTAGCGGTTAGACAGATAGGTGACCCTGGCTGCTGCATTAAGGATGGACTGTAGTGGAGAGAGTCTAGTTAGGGCGAGACCAACTAATAGAGAGTTACAGTAGTCAAGGTAGGAGTGGATCAGGGCCACGGTGAGGGTTTTTGTAGTTTCCATGTTGAGAAACGTTTAACTGGAGGTAACCGTTTCCTCACCAGCAAGAATTCAGTCTTGGGGTCTTGAGCTACAAACACATGACTGTACTTTCGGTCCAAGCGCTGTCCGTGGAGAAAACGTGACCTTTTATGGACAGCAATTGGACTAATGTTTTTCAGTTGGGCTGTTAAGAGGACCATTTTGTTGTGTTTTTTTTGGTTTTTTTAAATATATATTGACCAAAAGTCCGCATGAAAAAAAAAATTGCAGCATGAATCAGTTCCTTTTGTATATCCAGGGAAACTTGCCTATTCAAATGTGTGGGTGCGCAAAAAAAAAAAGGATCCCGTAGAAATGATAGGTATAGCATCTGATTTTTATGGATACGTTATCTCTATCAGAATCTGTGTTTGGTCTTGAAACTTCTGATTCACCGCTGATATATAAACGCAAATTACTACAGAAGTAAAAAAACTGACCTATAGATGACAGCCAATACGGATGAGAAATCAGACCTTTTTTTATGTGCTCGTGTGAACTTAGCCTTATAGTGAAGTTCCATAGAAAGAGACTGAACATCCGCTTCATTCATTATTCCTGAATTTTCCACAACAGTCGTGTGAATTCACCTTTTTTTTTGTTTAAATGCCACATAAATGTCTGTAAAAAAAAAATCACTTCAAATCTATGTAAGGGAATTGTTACTGCAACAAGTGCATGGGTTTCTGCAGACCTCATTTATTTTAATGGGCCAGCGGCAAAAGTGTCTTCAATAAATCTACTTCTTGTAAAAATCCCCCATAGGTGGTGACACTGTCACCCTTCCGTGACTTGTGTAACTGGATTAACCCTTAAAGCCATAGCAAACCTTTAAGTTATAGTTACTTAGGTTGAAAAAAGACCTAGGTCCATCTAGTTCAACCTTCCTCCACCAGTTCTACATTTGGTCACTAAGTCATTTATAACCAACAATGTTTTGTGTACTGAGGAAATCATCCAGCGTCAAGTGTCATAGTAAAAGTTTTACGTAGTATCTGATGATAAAAATGGCCAGTTTCCTGATGTTCACAGATTGCTGTATACTTATAGTTTCGTAATGTGACTCATCTCGGTAAGAATCCCCTGTTTTTTTCGTACAGAAGAAGGTGCTTTCTGAACAATATACCTATACTCTTACATCTTATGTTAGTTTTCTCATACTAGAAGTCTTCTTAAACCTCTTTACTGTGTCTTTAGCCTAACGCCATTGCTGCATGGTGACATGTGTCTTATCTGCCGCTATGTTGCTGCTCATTCATGAAATTTCATTGTTACAATATGATTTTAATAGTCAAGTGAATTACTAAAATTGATAATGTCGTGATTTTAGGGAGAAAAATGAAGATACTTCTGGTGAAGAAAATGATGACAAAGAAGCAGTGACATCAAAAGGGAGAAAAACTTTCAACAGCCAAGGGCGCCGTAAAGGACGTATTACACGCTCCATGGCCAATGAGGCCAATGAAGAGGCCTCCACACCTCAGCAGAACTCAGATTTAGGTAAGTGTGAACTAAGAGAATCTCATCTTTTCAGGAAACTGCTTTCCCCATGTTGCCACAGTAGCCTTGAACACACTAAAGGGGGCTTTACATGCTACGATATCGTTAATGTGTTATCGTCGGGGTCACGTCGTTGGTGACACACATCCGGCGTCATTAACAGTATCGCAGCGTGTAACACCAGCTACCTTAAACGTCCTCCAAAGTGGTGAAATCGTTCACCATTGAGAGGTCGTCCTAAAACCAAAAATTGTTAATGGTTGTTTAAAGATCTTGTTCCTGCGGCAGCACACATCACTGTGTGTGACACCGCAGAAGCGAAGAACCTCACCTTACCTGCGTCCCGCCCGCAATGAGAAAGAAAGGAGGTGGGCGGGATGTTCGTCACGGTCATCTCCGCCCCTCCACTTTGATTGGCTGGCCGCTTAGTGACGTCGCGGTGACGCCTCCAAACGCACCTCCCCCTTGAGAGAGGGATTGTTCGGCAGTCACAGCAACGCCGCCGACCAGGTAATTGCGTGTGACGCTGCCGTAGCGATAATGTTCGCTGCAGCAGCGATCACACGATATCGCATGCATGACAAGGGCGGGTGCTTTTGCGTAAGATATCGCTAGCAATTGCTAGAAATATCGTAGCGTGTAAAGCCCGCTTTAGAGTACCATAGTTTAATTTCTAGCCCCTCTGCAATCGGTGCATTAGGACAACTTCATTCTAATGTGTGTGGTGCCTTAGGTTGTGCTCACACGAGTATATAACATGGACGAGGCCTATCCTATGTTTTATCGGACAGCCCTCAGACCAGTGTTATACTAGGGGCAGTGCCAACCTGCGGTTTTTTTTTTCACATGTCGATTCGGCATGAGAAAATAAAACGCATAATGCTGTGATTGGCAGCATATATCGGACATCGCGTACCCCTTCAAATCTAGGAGTGTCAAACATTGGACTCTACTCGGATGTCATACAAGTGCAGTCCCTTTTACTCGGACAGAGAAAATGGAGAAATTGAGTTTTCTCTGATCCAGTTCTCGCATGTGAGCAAATCAGATCACAGTGAATGACCCTCGGCTCACACTCTGATCAGCCATTGAGCTGAGTCTCATTAGCATAACCCATCGGATTCTGTCATATGAGAGAATTTACAGCCGTGTGAGCGATCCCTTAGAGCGAACCGATCATCATCAGCACATCCCCTATTTGTGTGTAAAGTTTTTTTTTTTCCAGAATTCATTGTGTGGTAACAATGACCTAGCATCACTATTGCTATGGTCAGTACAATTACGGTGATACCAGAAGTGTGTAATTTTTTTTTAATTTAGTAGTGAAAAAATATCTAAAATTTTGTTAAAAACAATAAATTTGTTTGTTTGTGTCGCCATTTTCTAAGATCCAACCAATGGAGGAGCTGTGTGAGGGCTTGTTTTTTGCGGTGTGAGCTGAAATTTCTAGTGATACGTCTTAGGTATAGATATATTATCACTTCTTACTGGATTTTTTGCAGCGTTGTGACAATCAAAACATTTGTGACATTTTTATTTTTTTTTTCTTTACAGAGTTTATCAATCAGTTTGTATTTTTTTTTTTTAATCAGACTTTTCATTTTAACATGGAATAGAGGGGGAGGTGACTCAAATCTTTGTTTATTTTTGTACGTGTATTACGTTTTAGCAATTCTTAGTCCCTTTAGGACTGTCAGAGCACTTGTACTAATATAGAGCAATACAGAATTGTTTTATATATTAAAAGGCACGGTCTCCTTTGAAGCCCAACCACAGGCTGGGTTTGAACCGAGCTTTGTGATGGCAGACCTGGTTGCCATAGCAACCCGCAATCTCTTGGAGTGGCCAATGGGTGCATAGAGAGACGCACCCAAATGCTGGGGCACTGTTAATATTGTGGCATAGCTCTGCATCAGAGACCAACCCTGCAGGGTTGCTAGAGACCAACCCTGGTACACAGCCATTATCTGTCAGGTATGGGGTGGGCACAGCCTATGAGCTCGCTCCTGATTTGCACCTTACACTTATGGTGGATGTCCCTTGTGGGTTAAACCACTGAATAGGTTATCCTGTCACCATCCTTGGTACTATAGGACCGTGAACGAGTTAATGTACTGGTGGTCTGCTCCAGAGAAAATATTTACATGTGCTTCCATGCTGTTTTGACCCCCTCCATGCTTACAGTGGCAGACATTAGGTCCCTATTCGTGATGAGCGAGCACTGTCATGCTTGGTACTCGTTAAGAGTAGTTGGATGCTCAAATGGGCGCAACTCATCTACCCGATCCTAATGGAAGTTAATGGGGAACTCGAGCATTTTTCTGGGAAATCTTCCGGAAAAATGCTTGCGTTCCCCATTAACTTCCATTATAGTTTGGTCCTCTAGTCGCTCCCATCTGAGTGTCCAACTGCTCTTAACGAATACGAAGTACCAGAGCATGGTAGTGCTGGTTCATTACTAGTCCCTATTCTTCACTTTGCTGATCCTAGTGGTGGGATTCACTTGCACTCTACCTTAGTCCTATGCACAGGATGTGCCATAAATGTAGGAGATGGGAATACCACCGTAAATTTTAAAATTCTGTTGTATAAGACATTATACTGGTTAATTCTTCAAATCCTGTCTGATTTTGAAAAATAAATAAAAAATCAGGTAGGCATCCCTGGTTCATGGATGAGTCATGGCTGATGGATTGACCTGGCCAGTATTGTTCTGATAGCTGGTAATCTTCATATCCTGCTTAGCAATTCACTAAACCTACTATTAGATGGTACATTGTGCAAATTTCTTGCTCATAGAAGTGTTTGTCACTTTTGATTGCCTTGAATTCCAAAGTTTTAGTATCCGCTCCAACTTCTTGATTATGAACCTGTGTAGATTGAAGAACCTTCATATCTGACTGGACTCTGGTAAGCAAATGATTTGTCTACAGTCATAGATATGATGGTGCTATGTATTTAAGAATCCATTAATTCTTGTTCGGTACTTCAACATATACAGTATTATATCATCTAGTGATGGCAATAGTAGTCTTTTTTTTTTTTTCTCTTAAATTAGCCTTTTTGCTCTTCTTTTTCATGAGCGACCAGGGCTGTGGAGTCTGAGTCGGTGTTGATTTTGGTGGAGTCTGAGTCTGTATAAAATACTCCGACTCCTAAAATATATAATAAATTGGGTACAGTAGTGCAATGCAGAATGTGCTGAATATTTTTTCATAGGAATTTGGGAAAGTTATGAAATGTCCTATAAATGGCTGTTCTATTCTTGATCTAAGGCTGCATTCACACAGCGTTTTTGCCGCGTTTTTTGAGGATACGTTTGTCTGCTGCAAAATCAGATCAGCTTTTTAAAAAGCCGCATCACCTGAAAGGTTTTTGAGCTCATAAATAATGCTTTCAATAACAAAAGCAGATTAGAAAACCGCCACAAACTGACCGCTCATTCTCTGTGATGATCTGTTTTTGAGCACAAAAACGAATCCTCACAAAACGCTGTGTCTGAATGTCCTATCTTGAAACCCATTGCCTTTGCTGGGATGCCAGAGTCACTGCATTTCACTGAATTATTTTGCCATCAATATTCGATATGTTTGTGACAAGAAAGAAATTGTTAGCAAGACAATGGCAGTAAAAGATACTAAAGCTCATCACACCGGCCAGTTTCTCCAGGCCGTGGAAAAAGTTCTGCAAGATTACAAACTCAAAAAAGAACAGGTTCTTGCTATTGTAGCGGACAATGCTTCAAACCTGATAAGTTCAATTAAACTCATGAATGAGAGTAATGAACAACATCTAGAAGAAAATTTAGGATTGAGTATGTTTGAGATGGAAAGCCACAGTGCTGTTCATGTAACTGAGGAACAAACAGATATTACAACAGAAGAACAGCAAAATGATACTTTAGAATTAGATGATCTTGTTGAAGCTGCTTCAAAACACTTTCATATTCATCACATGCGCTGTGTTGTGCACACACTGCAGCTGGCAATAAGAGATAGTCCACAAGAGGGACCCCGATTTCACACATCTGGCTTTTCTCCGGTTTGGCGGATGCGGCGCACTCCAGTACAGTGTATACAGTACAGTGGCAGCGCGACAAACGCCGGTCACATGCTGTCATGTGACCCGAAAGTTGCGGCGCTGCCACTGTACTGTATCGTACATCCACCAAACCGGCAAAAAGCTGGATGTGTGAAACCCGGCAGACATGCTGGAAATCTGATTGGAAAAGTGAGGAAATTGGTTATTGCCGCCAGAACCCCTAAAATTGATTCCATCTTAAAGAGATGTGCTGGGAAAGGGGCAATTTTTGATCAAGCCACTCGGTCAGGCAGCACTTATTTAATGACTGAGCGATTGCTTGAACTAAAATCATTTCTTTATAGATATGGTGAACCCTCAAGTAACCTTAAATGAAGGTCAGTGGACACAGGTGTCTGACTTGAAGGAATTGCTTAATCACCCATTTACCGTGACTAAAAAATTACAAGCTGAGGATTTAACTCTTGGCATTTTCATAAGGGAGTGGACGAACTTGCTATTTTGCCTGTCCCAAAGAGGAGGTTTAATTGCAAATGGCATTTCTGTTTCAATGAAACGGAGCGAGACACAGCTATTGGAAAATAAAATTTTTCTGGCAGCTGTTTGTGGACCCAAGTCATCGTATACTGCGTGATGATCAACAGCTTACTAAAGGAAAAGAAGCTTTGAGTGAGGTAGCAGTTAGGATGAGCGGCTACAGGACTGCCAGGCGCAAGAGGACTTGGGGCCTGACAGTGCTACTGCTGCCATATCTTCATCCTCATCAAATGAGGAGTTTAACTTTGACAATTATTTGGATGACATGGAGCAGGCAAAGCGTTGCCGCAAGGAAAAAGATTTCACTCCGTCTCCTTTAGCAAGCAGATTGACATATGTAATCTACTGTATATTACATACTGTATTACATATTTACAATTTATTACAGTTTTTTGTGTTCTAAAGTTGTATTCCAATAAATATATTTTATCTATCTAAATATCTTGATTATTGTATCATAAAAATGATTAAATGTCCACATTGCACTACAATACATTTTTCACTTAACTATAAGCAATATATGTGGGAGGCTGAGTCGTGGAGCCGGAGTCGGTGCAAGGGAAATTGAGGAGTCGAGTCGAAGGTTTGGCTTTCAGACTCCACAGCCCTGGCGACCATGCTTATTACAGTACCAGTCAAAAGTTTGAACATGCCTTTTTCTGCAAAGGTTTTCCTTCTTATTGGAATGACCACATTGTAAATTCAGACTGAATGCAGTAAAAGCACAAAGAGAAACACATGGAAACAAGGTGTAAAGAAATGCTCGTGAAACCAGTGTGTGTGTTAAACCTTTGATTTGTTAAGGTACCCCCCTTATACCCTGATGACCCCTTTACACAGTCTAGGAATTCTCCAAAATAGCTGTATCTCCTATAATGGTTTCTAATGAACAGTCAGTCTCAAACACTTTCAGAATGGTGGTGATTCCACAAATGAACTCTTGAAACCTGTCATGTACGTTTTGCCAAAGCAATGTTTGTGCACAGTTCCATATATTGCATAGCCCTATCCCACAACTATTTTTAGATAGAATATGGCAAGAACCACTCAACTAAGTAAAGAGAAATGACAGTCCATCCTTACTTTGAGACTTGAACGTCAATCAATTCGAAAGGTATCCTCAAGTGCAGTCGTGGAAGCTATCAATCGCTATTATGAAAGAGGTTCTCATGAGGTTACCCCAGGAAGACAAAGTATTACCTCTACTGCAGATAAGTTCATTAGAGTTCAGGGCTTCACAAACCCACAGATGGACAGCACCTCAGATAACAGCCTTCAAAAATGACGCACAGACATAAAGTACAACACATCACAACATCATCTGTCCAGAAGACATTGTGAGCAGGCATTTATGGTGAAATTGCTGCAAAGAAAATACTACAAAAGATCATAAACAACTAACAGTTACTTGGGGCAAGCAAAACAAAGACTGGATATTAGATCATTGGAAACTTGTATTGTACTGACATGTCTTTGTGAGATGTTGAAAAAGTGGGCAGATTTTTTTTCTATATTTGTGGTACCCACCATGAAGCATTGAGGGAGAGATGCGATGGTGTAGGGGTGCTTTGATGGTCACACTGGTGGTGATCTGTTCCAAATTCAAAGCACACTTGTGAAGCATAACAACCATAGGGTTATGTGACTAGGAAGGAGAGGGATGAAGTGCTGAATGAGGAAATCCACAATGGCCTCCACAATAACCCAATTGTAACTTGCTTAAGATGGTTTGAGATGACTTGGACTGCAGTGTGAAAATAATGTAGCCAACATGTGCTCAAGACTGTTGGAAAGCCAATAAATTCTCTGCAAACCTCAATATTGAAAAGCTTTTAGTTGCTTAGAAAATAGGTGAAAATAGCAACAAAAAGAGGAATAAATATCCTCCAAAAATTATGTATTACTTACAGCAAAGATGGGCTGCAGTGTGTACATCGCCCAGGCCAAAAACAAATGCTCTACTAGGATACAGCTAAACCCCCACTAAGTGGAGGCATCACAGGTGCAGGAGGAGCAAATCGCACACACTTCCATAGCATGGAGGGGGCGATTGCTGCCAGTGCTTTACAGATGCGATCATCACTGTGCCCGTTGGGGCTGTTCACAGTCTACATTAAATATGATTCATTCTTACAACACACACCTTGTGAAGTAAACTGTTATTTACATTTTAGGATTCTGAACATTTTTATTTTTGTTTAAAAAAAAAATAAAAAAAATTGCATGCCATTCTCACATTCCAGGAAGCACACTTTGTGACACACGAGCCTTGGTTTCAGGATTTTTCTAAAGAGGAAAAGTTAAACTGCCTTCCTTCTTTGCAGAATATAGAGAACAATGAAAAAATGCTGATATAAAAGTGCTGTTCCACAGAGCAATCAACTCAGTCACACTGACACTGCAGATCCAGCACCTCCCTGTCACTTGGATTATTATTTGCAAACTGAGACTACTGCTCCCATTACCAATGTGCCTCAGCACTGCAGTCCTGCACCACAATCTGATTTAGCCATTTTACTATTGTATGTGGAATTAGCTGTGATCTCTTTGCCTACCCTGTAATGTCCTGAAGTGGTGAAGCTTGGCCGGCCCCCATTTTTTATACTGGCTGTCATAGTCCTGCCCCTGATAGGCTGCACTAGACCATGTGAACTGATGGTGGCAAAGCATTAGAGGAAAGCCCTTGCAGCTGCCCCTGATGTCGTTTAGCCCACAACTTTGCTACTGCTGCTGTAGTCTCATCCTTGCTACTGCTGCTGTAGTCTTCAGCGGTGTGTGAATTGATGCCTTGCATTTCAGTTTTGCCATCTTTGTCTCTCAAATTCAGGAAATTTGACTCTGCTATGCAAAACGATCAACTCCTCTCTAACATGTATACTTCTTTTTTTCCCCACACATATTTCTTTAGTCCTCATTTATATTCCTTCAATGTGAAACTACAATGTGCATATTCCAATAGGAACAAGAAAAACCATTGCATGAAAAGTGCTGTCCAAAATCAGTTATTTAGCATTAAAGGGAACCAAATACCAGATCTTTGCCCTATAAACAAGAGGTTGTGCCATAATGGCGCTAGGATGCGAATTTAAAATATTTTTAGTTGAGACATTTGAGGCTTTCTTGCAGAGCAATCATTATCCATACTTCCCAAAAAAAGGTAATTTGTGCACAGGCTTGTGCATCGGGGCTGGACTTTGTGGCTTGGGTCTTTTGTAATTCTTCCTCCTTCTGCCTTGCCTCCTGTTCTTTATTTAAATTGCACGCCTCCACCGCCATTATCGCAGTTGGCGGCGTGTACGCATTACTATTGTGACGTTGTCTTAATAAAATTGTTCTAGAATCAACATCTGCATGTACCGTGATCTCCAACGTCATTTTATTGAAGACACTGTGGAAACAAATATGAGCAGCAGCGCATTCACAGATTTTATATATTTATTTTTTTTTAATCAGGACATGCGCCTTCACTGCTCATAGTCCTCTCCACAGTGTCCTCAGTAAAATAGCACCAGAGATCGCGGTATGTACATGCTCTGATTCTGGCTCAATTTTATTGAAGAAAGCGTCACAATAGCAATGTACATGTGCCGCCAACTGTGGGAATGAAAAATAAAAAACTGTGGGATGAAAAAATGTGGCAGAAATGCAGCATGTGAACAAGCTCTTAGGGCAGTGATGGCCTTTTAAGCTTGGTGTATCAAAATTCGTAAAAAAACTACGAGCATAACTCGGGTGCTGTCACCTCTAGAAAAATCCATACTTTTGTGATATTTTTAGCTCTAATAAAGAAAGTTACAATTTTAATATACTGTATTTATTAATAAAGCAAAACAAATTATTTACCTTACTTGCTTAGTGACTTTTTTTTTTTTTTTTTGTTGCTGTATTTCATTGGCTAAATCTTAAATTGAAGGCTGGTATTTCGTACACTTAAAGCCCAAGCAAGCCCCTTCCCCCAGCAGTCATTATCTCCTCTCCCCTAACCCCCAGCAGTCATATTCTCTTAAGGCCCAGTCACACTAAACAACTTACCAGCGATCCCAACAACGATACAACCTAATCGCTGGTAAGTTGCTAGGAGGTCGCTGGTGAGATGTCACACTAAGCGACGCTCCAGCGATCCCACAAGCAACCTGACCTGGCAGGGATCGCTGGAGCGTCGCTACTAGAGATGAGCGAACCGGTCCCGGTTCGGCTCGAGGTCGGTTCGCCGAACGGAGGTCCCGTTCGAGTTCGGATCGTCGAACGTTCGACGAACCGAACTCGAACTGCATAGGAAACAATGGCAGGCAATCACAAACACAGTAAAACACCTAGAAAACACCCTCAAAGGTGTCCAAAAGGTGACAAACAACTCAAACACATGGGAAAGTGACAAGGACATATACTCATGCGAAAACAAAACAGCTGGACAAGGAAAAAGAGGAGGACACACAGATATAGGCATGGCACGCCATTCTAAAATCATGTAAAACACCGCAAGGTGACTCCAAGCGTAGTCTCCCTTTTTTTCCAAAAATTGGGCCCCACACACACCCACCCATTCAGTGGCAGCAGTTGGGCCCCAGTTGTACACTTCACAGCTAGATTTGCATCAAGCACATTCAAAAATACGCCATTCTTATCCGTCCCCAGGATGACACCGGGGTAGGTAGATAAAGTCTTTGCTGACCCATGACTTGTTCATCTTGGCTTCTTTTAAAAACAATGTAAGCAAGGGTTACTCCAAGCGGAGTCTCCCTTTTTTCCAAAAATTGGGCCACACAGACACCCACCCCATCAGTGGCAGCACTTGGGCCCTAGTTGCAAACAGGATGTTTTGATTTGCATCAAGCACATTCAAAAATACGCCATTCTTATCCGTCCCCAGGATGACACCGGGGTAGGTAGATAAAGTCTTTGCTAACCCATGACTTGTTCATCTTGGCTTCTTTTAAAAACAATGTAAGCAAGGGTTACTCCAAGCGGAGTCTCCCTTTTTTCCAAAAATTGGGCCACACAGACACCCACCCCATCAGTGGCAGCACTTGGGCCCTAGTTGCAAACAGGATGTTTTGATTTGCATCAAGCACATTCAAAATCAACAAGCATTTACTCTCCCCAGGATGACACAGGGGTAGTAAATTCCTTCTGGATCCATGACTTGTTCATTTTGATGAACGTCAGTCTGTCCACATTGTCACTGGACAGACGCGTGCGCTTATCTGTCAGCACACACCCAGCAGCACTGAATACACGTTCAGAGACAACGCTGGCAGCTGGACACGACAAAATCTCCAAGGCGTAAGTTGCGAGCCCTGGCCATTTTTCTAGGTTTGAAGCCCAAAAGGAGCAAGGCTCCAGTTGCACAGTCATGGCATCGATGTTCATTTGGAGATACTCCTGTATCATCCTCTCCAGCCGTTGAGTATGTGTCAGACTTGTTGTCTCTGGTGGCCTTGCAAAAGAGGGTCTAAAAAAATTATGAAAAGATTCCATAAAATTGCTGTTACCAGCACCAGATACGGTCCTACTGGTACGGGTAGACTGTTGAAGATGACGAGACCGTCCCATGTTTGTCAAGTTACAACTGGGAGATTCCCTCCCTGCACCTGCACGGTTGTTTGGTGGAAAAGCCGAGCTAAGATCGAGTAACAGCTTCTGCTGATACTCCTGCATACGTGCGTCCCTTTCTATGGCTGGAATTATGTCACAAAATTTGGACTTGTACCGGGGATCTAATAGTGTGGCAATCCAGTAGTCATCATCACTTCTAATTTTGACAATACGACTGTCATGTTGGAGGTAGTGCAACAAAAAGGCACTCATGTGTCTTGCGCAGCCATGCGGACCAAGTCCACGCTGTGTTTGTGGCATAGAGGTGCTACCCGTTCTTTCTTCCTCTGACATCTCCCCCCAACCTCTTTCAACTGAAATTTGACCAAGGTCTCCCTCATCCGCTGAGTCTTCCATGTCCATGGACAGTTCGTCCTCCATTTCTTCATGTTCTCCTGCACCTTGCTCAACATTTCGCCTGCTACTATGCGCCCTTGTCGATCCCTGTTCCCCATGGTCCCATGCCTGCTGCGTTGGTGATGATGAACGTCTGGACCTTGGTGATGTTGTTGTCCCTTGCGCATATGAATCCTCCTGTAGTTCCTCCCCTTCATGTTGTCCCACCCCCTGACTCCGAATAGTGTTTAGCGTGTGCTCCAGCATGTAAATGACTGGAATCGTCATGCTGATAATGGCATTGTCAGCGCTAAACATATTCGTCGCCATGTCGAAACTGTGCAGAAGGGTGCATAGGTCCTTGATCTGAGACCACTCCATCAGGGTGATCTGCCCCACCTCTGCATCTCGTTGGCCCAGGCTATACGTCATGACGTATTGCACCAGGGCTCTGCGGTGCTGCCACAGTCGCTGTAACATGTGGAGAGTTGAATTCCAGCGTGTCGCCACATCGCATTTCAGGCGATGAACCGGCAGGCCGAAAGACTTCTGGAGCGATGCAAGTCGCTCTGCTGCGGCGCTTGAACGGCGGAAGTGAGCAGACAGTTTTCGTGCCCTGTTCAGAAGGCCATCTAGGCCGGGATAGTGTGTTAAAAATTGCTGGACGACAAGGTTCAACACGTGAGCCATACAAGGTACGTGTGTCACCTTGCCCAGGCGAAGGGCCGCACCCAGGTTTGCAGCATTGTCGCACACGGCCTTACCAGGCTGCAGGTTGAGTGGAGACAACCATTTATTAAACTCGGACCGCAGAGCTGACCACAACTCCTCAGCTGTGTGACTCTTATTCCCAAGACATGTCAAGCTAAAGACCGCCTGATGCCGTTGCGCTCTGCTGCCAGAATAGTAATGAGGCGTGCGTGATTCCTTCTGCGCAGTGAGAACGCTGGTGGCCTGACCAGGCAGGCTTGGGGCGGAGGTGGAGGACCCAGATGAGGTGGAGGATGCAGAAGCTGTGGCGGAACTTGGACAGACAGAGGATTGACACACAAGTCGTGGGGACGGCAAGACTTGTGCAGCAGACCCTTCACCATCTATCACCATAGTTACCCAGTGCCCAGTCAGCGACATGTAACGTCCCTGTCCATGCTTACTGGTCCAAGTATCGGTGGTGAAATGCACCCGTTCACACACAGAGTTTCTCAAGGAAGCGGTGATGTTGTGTGCGATATGCTGGTGTAGCGCGGGCACACCTTTCTTAGAGAAGTAGTGGCGACTAGGCATCTGGTACTGGGGCACAGCGACAGACATAAGGTCTCTAAAATCCTGTGTGTCCACTAGGCGGAAAGGCAGCATTTCTGTAGCCAACAGCTTACAGAGGGATAGAGTCAACCTCTTAGCTTTGTCATGGGTCGGAGGAAGTGGCCTTTTATTTGACCACATCTGAGGGACAGAGATCTGGCTGCTGTGTGTAGACGGTGTTGAGTAGGGTGTCCCTGGAAAAATGCAGGTTTGTGAGGAAAGTGCAGGCGGAGACATGATGTTGCCTTCATCCAACGTTGGTGCTATCGATGTCTGAGAGAGCTGTACACACTCACTTGTTTCCCCTTCCAAACCAACTGACGACCTACCAAGCAAACTGCCTGTTGCGGTTACAGTGGTGGAAGTTGTGGGTGGAAAAACAGGTGTGACAGCTGTCCCCACAGTCCTAGAAGATGAAGATCGCGCGGATGCACTGGAAGGGGCGGGCGGTGGATGGTTCGCTCCGCTAGGCCGCATTGCAGCACAGTGAGCTTCCCACCGGGACCTATGATATTTATTCATGTGACGATTCATGGAAGAAGTTGTCAAACTGCTGAGGTTTTGACCTCTACTAAGAGAATCATGACAAATTTTACATATCACATGATTTGGGCGATCTTTTTCTATGTCAAAAAAGGACCAGGCTAGGCAAGGCTTAGAGGCCATGCGACCTGTTGATCCACCCCGAATAATGCTCATAGGCAGAGTGGTGGCTGAGGATGCAGTTGTAGACGTGCTACCAGTGCTCCGACTCTGTCCAGGAAGGCGCAAGGTAACTTCGTCGTCGGTTGCATCCTCCTCCACCGCCTCTGTTGACCTCCTCGAGTGCCTGACTGGGGGTTGACAGTAGGTGGGATCTAGAACTTCATCATCAATTGTTGTGTTTGCACTCCCCTCCCCCTCAGACCGAGCCTCTTCTTGCCCTGACCGAATATTTAAGTTGTCATCCCAATCGGGTATCTGCGTCTCATCTTCATCAGTATGTTCCTCATTGTCTATAACCACAGGTGTTACAGTTTGTGACAAAGGGTCAACATTATGCTCAGAAACTTGGTCCTCACGGCCTGAATCAGAGTCACAAAGGTTCTGGGCATCACTGCAGACCATTTCCTGTTCTGTACTCACTGTAGCTTGGGAGCAGACCTCTGATTCCCAGGCTATAGTGTGACTGAACAGCTCTGCAGACTCAGCCATCTCAGTTCCACCATACTGTGCAGGGCTGATGGAGACTTCAGAGCTGGGAGAAATCAAGTGTGATTGGGATGACAACTCAGAGGACTGGTGTTTTTTGGATGCGGTACTTGAAGTGGCTGAGAGGGCACTTGTTGGACCACTTGAGATCCATTCAAGCATTTTCCTTTTTTGCCCATCATCTACCTTTCTTCCTGTTGTTCGTGTCCGTAAAAAAGGGAGCACATCGGATTGTCCACGGTAAGTAGTAGACATCTTACTTTTGCTGGTAGATGGTCTATCTTCAGCAGATGATAATGGAGCTTTGCCACCTTCCCCACAGACAAAACCTTTTTTGCCTTTTCCACCACGCCTCTTCCCCTTTCCACCAGCATCTGTCATTTTGCCACTCATGTTGATTGCGACAAGATTGTGGACTGAAAATGTGGTAGAAAAAATTGAGAGGTGGTGAAGATTGCAGTGGTGGTCTAGCTTTATTAACAGCAGAATAATAAAGAATAAATATCCCTGACAATGCAACTACGGCCCTTAAACTGGCAGCAAAAAATGCTACTATAATGGCTTAGTTATGAGTTGGAGTGTGCAACGCAGGCAGATGCGCTCTGCAAATGTCTTGGCACTAGTGGGACTATAGCAAAGTCCAATAGCCACGTATAGGATGCCACTAGGTACACTGAGTGTTTGCTAGTATAATGGCTTAGTTATGAGTTGGAGTGTGCAACGCAGGCAGATGCGCTCTGCAAATGTCTTTGCACTAGTGGGACTATAGCAAAGTCCAATAGCCACGTATAGGATGCCACTAGGTACACTGAGTGTTTGCTAGTATAATGGCTTAGTTATGAGTTGGAGTGTGCAACGCAGGCAGATGCGCTCTGCAAATGTCTTTGCACTAGTGGGACTATAGCAAAGTCCAATAGCCACGTATAGGATGCCACTAGGTACACTGAGTGTTTGCTAGTATAATGGCTTAGTTATGAGTTGGAGTGTGCAACGCAGGCAGATGCGCTCTGCAAATGTCTTGGCACTAGTGGGACTATAGCAAAGTCCAATAGCCACGTATAGGATGCCACTAGGTACACTGAGTGTTTGCTAGTATAATGGCTTAGTTATGAGTTGGAGTGTGCAACGCAGGCAGATGCGCTCTGCAAATGTCTTTGCACTAGTGGGACTATAGCAAAGTCCAATAGCCACGTATAGGATGCCACTAGGTACACTGAGTGTTTGCTAGTATAATGGCTTAGTTATGAGTTGGAGTGTGCAACGCAGGCAGATGCGCTCTGCAAATGTCTTGGCACTAGTGGGACTATAGCAAAGTCCAATAGCCACGTATAGGATGCCACTAGGTACACTGAGTGTTTGCTAGTATAATGGCTTAGTTATGAGTTGGAGTGTGCAACGCAGGCAGATGCGCTCTGCAAATGTCTTTGCACTAGTGGGACTATAGCAAAGTCCAATAGCCACGTATAGGATGCCACTAGGTACACTGAGTGTTTGCTAGTATAATGGCTTAGTTATGAGTTGGAGTGTGCAACGCAGGCAGATGCGCTCTGCAAATGTCTTGGCACTAGTGGGACTATAGCAAAGTCCAATAGCCACGTATAGGATGCCACTAGGTACACTGAGTGTTTGCTAGTATAATGGCTTAGTTATGAGTTGGAGTGTGCAACGCAGGCAGATGCGCTCTGCAAATGTCTTGGCACTAGTGGGACTATAGCAAAGTCCAATAGCCACATATAGGATGCCACTAGGTACACTGAGTGTTTGCTAGTATAATGGCTTAGTTATGAGTTGGAGTGTGCAACGCAGGCAGATGCGCTCTGCAAATGTCTTTGCACTAGTGGGACTATAGCAAAGTCCAATAGCCACGTATAGGATGCCACTAGGTACACTGAGTGTTTGCTAGTATAATGGCTTAGTTATGAGTTGGAGTGTGCAACGCAGGCAGATGCGCTCTGCAAATGTCTTGGCACTAGTGGGACTATAGCAAAGTCCAATAGCCACGTATAGGATGCCACTAGGTACACTGAGTGTTTGCTAGTATAATGGCTTAGTTATGAGTTGGAGTGTGCAACGCAGGCAGATGCGCTCTGCGAATGTCTTGGCACTAGTGGGACTATAGCAAAGTCCAATAGCCACGTTTAGGATGCCACTAGGTACACTGAGTGTTTGCTAGTATAATGGCTTAGTTATAATGAGTTGGAGTGTGCAGAGGACAAGAGGGTACAGTGGCAGGATTGTGGTGCTCTGGGTAGAGGAATGGAAGCCTGCCTTTCTATTCCCTCCTAATGGTGAAATGCAGGGAGGAAATCCCTGACCTTGGCTACACAGACGCTGTTGCTGTTTGCAGGACCTGTCACCTATGGCTCTGACCCTGCCGGTTTGAGCCCTTAAAAGGACTGCTATAAAGTGCTCTCCCTAAGCTGTCCAACGCTGTGTATGCAGCGCATACAGCTGTATCGGCGATAGGACTCAGGAGGACGGAGCTGCGACAGTGATGTCTGACACCAAAGACGCAGAAGGCAGATAATGGCGTCCTGGAAGAAAATGTCCGGTTTTATAATGCAGGGACATGTGACATGGACATCCTATCACACATGCCGTTGCTTCTCTGGCTCAAAGTCCACTTAGCTGTGTGTGTGTCTGGGATTGGCTGACATGCTGGCCCGCCCCACAAGACGCGCGCGCTTAGGGAAGGAAGACAAGAAAAAAAAAAAAAATGGCGATCGCCATTATACAAACAGAAGTGATCTTCTATACACTGAAATGTCATAATAGTGTGATTCACAGAGTGACTTACACTATTACAGCAGAAGCCAAGCTAGGATTTAGCTGTTTTTTGGCTGCTAGAACCGAGTTCTAGTTCGATCTAGAACATGCCCCAAAATCACTCGAGCCTAGAACTGGAGAACCACGAACCGCGCTCAACTCTAGTCGCTACACGTGGAAGCATGCTGCGCTTGGTAGCTAAGGTAAATATCGGGTAACCAACCCGATATTTACCTTTGTTACCAGCGCATACCGCTTAGCGCTGGCTCCCTGCACACCTAGCCACAGAACACATCGGGTTAATTACCCGATGTGTACTCTGCTACGTGTGCAGGCAGCAGGAGCCGGCTTCTGCGGACGCTTGTAACCACGGTAAACATCGGGTAACCAAGAAGCCCTTCTCTTGGTTACCCGATATTTACCTTCGTTACCAGCGTCCGCCGCTCTCACACTGCCAGTGCCGGCTCCCTGTTCCCTGCACTCCTAGCCACAGTACACATCGGGTTAATTACCCGATGTGTACTCCGGCTACGTGTGCAGAGAGCAGGGAGCCGGCACTGACAGCTGAGAGTGGCGGACGCTGGTAACGAAGGTAAATATCGGGTAACCAAGGTAAGGGCTTCTTGGTTACCCGCTGTTTACCGTGGTTACCAGCGTCCGCAGACGCCGGCTCCTGCTGCTTGCACACTTAGTTGTTGTTCTGTCG
The DNA here is from genome assembly GCF_048569485.1 of Anomaloglossus baeobatrachus. NCBI lineage: Eukaryota > Metazoa > Chordata > Amphibia > Anura > Aromobatidae > Anomaloglossus > Anomaloglossus baeobatrachus. The sequence continues at coordinate 737,766,217 of NC_134353.1, forward strand.
CTGTCACACACAGCCATGTGTGCTTCACAGCGGGAGAGCAACAACTAAAAAATGGTCCAGGACATTCAGAAACAACCAACGACCTCACTGCAGAGGCCAGGTTGTTGCTGGATGTCACACTAAGCAACATCGCTAGCAAGTTGTGCATCAGCAGCGATGTTGCTAGCGATGTTGCTTAGTGTGACGGTACCTTTATCCACCCTCTCCTCCCAGCAGTCATTATCTCCTCTTCTCCCCAGCAGTCATTATCTCCTCTGCTCCCCACCAGTCATTATGTCTCTCCCCCCTCCTCCAGTAGACATTATCTCCTCTTCCTTCCTCCCCAGTCCCCCTATCAAATTTTTTATAGCATATCCTGAGCGCTGCTGAACCAGATTCCAACCGGCAACAGCAGCACCCTATAAATGTGCTGATGTGTGGACTTCCTGAAGCAACCACAATGTAATGCCACCCGGTGCCCGCCTACAATGGCGTCTGTCTTCATGCTCCGCTCTGGAGGGCTAGAGAGAGGTGTGTTATATACTGCTTGATACGCAAGCATGCCTCACTCGGGACCCTGAATAAGGGTACAGAACACAATAGTTAAATCATAGATGGCCGCATTCTGGTCTATAAGACAAGCCGCGGCTGCCGCTGATTTAACTAGAACTGCATGTGCGGACCCCAAGGCCAGTCATTTTGGAACAGTTTAGGGCTGCACATGCAGTTCTAGTTAATCACCGGCGGCCGCGGCTTGTCTTATAGATCGGGATACCTCCACCTGCCCCTGCCGCACGTGTCAGCAAAAATGGCTCGGTGTGCCACCTCTGACACGCATGTCATTGGTTAGCCATCACTGTCTTGGGGTTAAGCATCCACTTGCCACACCAGTAACCATAAGATCTATAACTCTATCAGGATCTTGTAGTATTTCTTTCCCCTCCAGCTCGCACAGAGCCACCAGTTTTGTAACTTCTGCTTTTGGCTTGCACAGTCCCACAAGATTGATAAGATAATGCTCATTTACTGTAAAATCTTAAGGCAGAGATGGCCGGCTTCCAGTGAGGCGATACATAATCAAACACTTGGTACAATGTAATAGAGGCTATCTCTCTAATAGCCGTCACTGAAGCTTAATCCATCATCATTAATTGTGATAAAAGCACTTAGACAAAATGTTCAGATGCAACCACAATCTGAATATTAAAAGTTTGCAATCTGTATAATTGGTGAGCTCAGTTATATCCTATGCCCTTTGCAGAAGTTTGGGTAGAAAAGCCTGCGGTAGATGAAGGGGTTAAACCGAATCCCTCTTGTAGACTGGCACAGAACGTTCTCTTAATTGCAGATGGTTTGCTGTGTATCCGTGTGACCTCTGTGCTGTGCGCTCCATGTGCGTGCAGCAGGAGTGGAGGGATGCACATTGTGAACAGACCATTTGCTTTTGATTGTTGATCCCTGTGTAATACTTTTCTGTCTTTCACACCTTGAAACAAGGCTTTGTGCATAATGATGGTTGAGTTGTTACATGTTTAGAAAAGTGAAGATTCCATTTGCCACAGAGTAAAATGTGGCATGGATAGAAGAAATAGATAGGCACATTCATGCCATCTTACTAACAGTTCCTGACTGTTTTTCTTGTATCGGTCCTACCCAATAATCCTTTGTTTTTAACACGTTAGGATCTTAAAAGAAATGCACTGCCCAACATATGCAACAGAATGTCTTTATAGGTGCTACTGTTCACCTACATTGTACATATATATATATATAATTATATATATATATATATATATATATAAAAATATACCATCCTTAGCAAAAACCCACTGACATGTCCCTTTTATGTAATCTGAGAGCAGTATGATATAGGTGCTGAAAGCTTGAGTGAAGTAATGTCACTGATTGGGCTGTGTTTTGCGGTTTGACTAACATCAGTGTTTTATCAGCAGTAGATTATCAATAAAACGTGAATTCTGGCATTTCTAATTTCTTTTCACTGTGGCATTTAAAGGAAACTTGTCATGTCCCCTATTCTCTCCAACCCAGCAGCATTCATATCTGTATGCCCAATTTCCCTGCCTAATCTTCCCTGTATAACGCTATTCACTAATGTGAATGTTTAAAACTTCTCCCATGCTAATTATGGCCTTGACTAGTCGCAGGGATATTGTTTCCTCAGAGTAGTCGGCCCTCTTTGTGTTATCACGCCCCTGTGGGTGTGATGACATGATTTCCACAAGCCGGCGTCACTGCCAGCTAATGGAAATTTTACGTATGCACGTGGCTCATTTCTGTCTTGTCAGTGTGGCTTAGAAGCAAGGTGGATGCTTACCAACTACATTAGGCACACTGCGCATAACAAGAAATTCAGACTACGGTTCACGTACACATCTGCGCAAAATGAAGCCGGGGAAGACTACACCGAGCTTCATAGGCATGCTGAAGTGGTTGAAATTATCTGCGGACATGCACAATGTCTGCAGGAGCTGGTGGTGACATCGACTCATGGAAATCATGTTATCACACTCAAAGGGCCGTGATAACATGGAAAGAGGGCCGACTAAGGCCCTGTGCGCACACTGCGTTTTTACCCGCGGTTTTGCTGTGGAAATTTCTTGAGAAATGTTTGAAATCTTTCTGCAGACATTTCCCAGCAAAACGTATGGGGAAAAAAAATAGCTGTGCGCACACTGCATTTTTTTTCTCAAGAAAATTCCTTGAGCAGAATTTCTTGAGAAAATGTCCATGTCACTTCTTTTCCTCAGGTACCTGCGGTATACCCCCGGTATTTCACTACATTCACTATAATGTAATCGCGAAATACCGGGGGTATACCGCAGGTAGCAAATGATGTGCGGTATACCCCCGGCATAGCCGCGATTTACCTGCGGTAATGCTCATCGCTGCCTGCGGTTTTGCAGGAAGTGATGTCATTATGACAGAAGAGGAAGCGGAGCAGAGTAAACACACGTCACACTCCCTGGACGCCGCACAGAAGCACTTCCGTGTGACCTCCAGGTGCCCGTGCAGTCTGTGTCCTGCTCCAGCCACGCCGCTGCCAACACAGCAGTGTCAGTGTCTGCCCGCAGTATCAGCAGCTTGTCACGCTGCAGTGCTGGCAGCTGCGGGGATGACTAGCGCTGCTGTCAGGAGGTTAGATGAGATCATTACCTGCTGTGACGATCTCCTGCCTCCTGACGTCAGCGCTGTCACTGTCGTCTATGCCTGTCTCGCGGGCGGCCCGAGACTGTCACTAGCGGTGACGTCACGGGCTCTCGCGATACTGCTGAGAACGTGGCGGGCATAGAAGTCAGTGACAGCGCTGACGTCAGCAGTGCAGGAGATCTTTCACCAATTTATTGCAAAGAACAATCAATTCCACGTCCGGCGTAATCCAATAAGGGGGTCCCACGGCGATCCATACCATAGTCACTGTCCCAGTCAATGAAGAACAGAATGTTCCCCATTGGCTGGGAGAGCAATGCAGTGACCTGAGCTAACATCAATAGGCCAGCCCAGGTCACTGCAGGGGATGAGGAGCGCTGCTGTCAGGAGCATAGATGAGATCATTACCTGCAGTGACGATCTCCTGCTCTGCTGACGTCAGCGCTGTCACTGACTTCTATGCCCGCCGCGTTCTCAGCAGTATCGCGAGAGCCCGTGACGTCACCACTAGTGACAGTCTCGGGCCGCACGCGAGACAGGCATAGACGGCAGTGACAGCGCTGACGTCTGGAGGAAGGAGATCGTCACAGCAGGTAATGATCTCATCTAACCTCCTGACAGCAGCGCCCGTCATCCCCGCGGCTGCCAGCACTGCAGCGTGACATGCTGCTGATGCTGCGGGCAGACACTGACACTGCTGTGCTGGCAGCGGCGTGGCTGGAGCGGGACACAGACTGCACGGGCACCTGGAGGTCACACGGAAGTGCTTCTGTGCGGCGTCCAGGGAGTGTGACGTGTGGGATAACTCTGCTCCGCTTCCTCTTCTGTCATAATGACATCACTTCCTGCAAAACCACAGGCAGCGATGAGCATTACCGCAGGTAAATCGCAGATATACCGGGGGTATACCGCACATCGTTTGCTACCTGCAGTATACCCCCGGTATTTCGCGATTACATTACAGTGAATGGAGTGAAATACCGGGGGTATTCCGCAGGCACCTGCGGAAAAGAAGTGAGATGCACATTTTTTCAAGAAATTCTGCTCAAAGAATGTTCTTGAGAAAAAAACAGTGTGCGCACAGCTATTTTTTTTTCCCATAGGTTTTGCTGGGAAATGTCTGCAGAAAGATTTCAAACCTTTCTCAAGAAATTTCCACAGCAAAACCGCGGGTAAAAACGCAGTGTGCGCACAGGGTCTTATGTGGGGAACTTATACCCCTGCAACTAGTCAAGGCCCTAATTAGCATAGGGACAGCGAGGTTTATATAAGTCATTTTTTTAAACATTCATATTGGTAAACAGCATTATACACGGCTGGTTCAGCAGGGAATTTGGGCATCCTGGTATGAATGCTGCTGGGTTGGAGGGTATAGGGGACCTGGCAGATTCCCTCTAACTTTCCATTTAATTAATTTTATATTTTGATCTGACTTTTTTGGATATGGCAATTCCAAATCTGCCATTCCTCTAAAGCCCAGCTGCCTCCAGCAGGCCACCAAATGCCATAACAACCCATTGCGCTATTTACATGTTGCGATCAGTGATGTAAATGGGAGCAATATGAGAGCATCTGTTGATGCGGATATAGCCTATGTTTACACATTGCATCTTCTCTAACCACAAAGATGCAGTGTTTTTGACCCCAAAAACCTCACCTGCGGCAAAAGCGTATTAGAAAACGCATGCGTTTTTTACACGTTTTTACCGCATTTAGCCCAATGCATTTTTTTTTTTTTTAAGTCAAATCTATTGACTGGAAGGGCTCAAAAATGCTGGAAAAAAACGCAAAAAGAATGAAGAACATGCTGCATCTTCAAAAACGCAGCCAAGATGCAGACACAAAAAGACAACAAAATAGAAATCTCATAGACTTTGCTGGGGGAAGGAAATGCATGCCTTTTGGTGCATCTGTGTGACCTCAGAAACGCAATGAAAGATGCAGTGTCTGAGCATAGCCATAGCAAGATGTTGGGTGTGTATCTCAGCTGGCATCTCCTGTGTATGTTGCGGGCACCCAGCATGTGACATACTATTACGTCACGTGTTAAGGGTTAGAGGACCTTTCTCTTGCCAGAAAAAAAATTGTTGGAAATGCTGCAGATTCTCCTAAATCTGATGTTTTTCTTTTACCTGCTCCTTTCCATATCTGAGATCTGGTCCCCTCACCGCTGTATGTAAATCTAGTCTTGAGAGTCTGTGTTCGCACTTGCTGTGTTTTTTTTTTTTTTAAAAAAAGTTGCTGCTTTATAGTGTGTGCTTCAAAATTCTGCGTATTTGGACCAAGTAAAAAATACATATTTATGGCAAGTGACAGGTCCTCTTTAAAGGGGGTTGTCTGGCCTCAGGCTACAAGTCTGCAGTAACATAGTGACTTGTGAATCCTCACATCCCATATTCCGCACTGTGAGGATACGCCGCTGCCAGGAGCTGTGGGCACGTGACCGGTTATGTGATCTGTATACATGCGATCACGTGCCGAGTAGATGGTCGGTGCCATGCTTAATGCAAGTGGATTGAGCGAGGCTGCATACAAATCTAGTTGGAATGTTACTGGAGGTATGGAAATTACATACTTACGGTCACGGGACTGACCATCCCAGGTGCCGGCACTGGAGAGCCCTCACAGCGTGGAGTGCGGATGATGTGAGAATTCACTTGCTTATTTTCATGTGAACTATTGATTTTTTAAATAGAAATTAAAAAGACGGTTATACTTTAAGGCCGTCCCAGTCTAAGCGCTCGATTGGTTGCTTCACTGTTGGTTTTTGATGTGAACAGTTTTCCAAAATGGATCTTGTTTCACAGCACCTCTATGGCCTCAGGAAAAAGTCAATAATTTCAGCAAATAAGCTGCTTTTTGAAAACCTCCCGCACATTATTGGGGGTTCTAATGACTGTACAGGAAGGCGAAATACTAAAATAAAAAATAGAACTTGCCGGAGTATTAGTCCAGAGCATCGAATATCAATCACAAAGCAGCTACGCACATCCGTCTCTAAGATGCCAACAAGAGGGAAGAAGCACATTCTGTGCCATCAGACTGCACGCGGGGTTTGTTAGTCTGTCGCTATAGGGTCAATGTGGATAAATTTCTATCCATTCACATAAACGATTATGCCAAAAGAACATTTTTTGGCATAGGTTTCACAATTTCTAATCTATAGACTCCTCATCGGATACGGCAAACACACTGTACAAACATAATGTGGAGAGACCTAGGAGAATTTGAGGGTTTAATGACACATCTTTAAAATCTTTGTAATTCACTTAAGGCCCCGTTACACGCTACAATTTATCTGACGATATGTCGTCGGGGTCACAGTTTCCGTGAAGCACATCCGGCATCGTTAGCGACGTCATTGCGTCTGACACCTATGTGCGACTCCGAACGATCACAAATAGGGTGAAAATCGTTGATTGTTGACACGTCGTTCACTTTCAAAATATTGTTCATCGTTTGGAACGCAGCAAACATATTGGTATGTTTGACACCCTGCAAACGACGAACATCATCCACACGACCGCCTTGGTCACACAATATATCGCTGAACGATTTTGCGTCGCTTGTGCGATTGTTACGTGTGACCGCTAATAAACGACCTATGTACGATCTCGGCAAATCTTAACTACGATCTGGGTGTGTCACGTCGCTACTGAGATCGTCAGATAAATTGTAGCGTGTGAAGCGGCCTTTAGATAAAAATTAAGATAATGTCACTTTTTTTTCCCATTTTTTTTTTTTTAGTAAAAGTGATTTTTGCATATTTTACAAAAAGCACATTAAAAACTGCAGTCAGTAAATATAGCGTAGCTGAGGGCAAACCTTTATAGCTTGTGAGGGATTTGGATAAAGTTGCAGAAGTTTAGTTTTTTTGATTTAATTTAAAGGAATTATCCGGAACCTTGGTTATTTTTTCATACTGGGCTGAAAGCTTACCAACCCGGTGACTCTCCTGCTTCCTTTGACCTCACATCAGCAGCAAGCAGCGCGTTCTCTTCTGGTTATCTCTGTCAATGGGGTGTCTCTGCTGACATCATGCTGATTGACAGCCGCCTCCACGCAGTTAGGCAATGGGGAGATGGATGTCAATCGGCATGACAGTGACACCCCAGCAGAAGAGCGTAAGATAACCAGCTGCTCTGTCAATGTGACGTCACCAGAAGTCAGAGAATTGCCTGCACGAGTGATCCGTGACCGCTCTGAGCCTGCAGAGTTCAGTGCCGGGCATTACAGGGAGGTAGTTAGCAACTACCTGCTGGTAAGTTATTGGCCTCATACAAAAAAATAAACAAAATCCTGGATAACCCCTTTTAAATTCTCACAATGAGTTTTTGGTGCGTTTTTTATGCTTCACCAAATACGCAGCATCTTAGACCATGTGCACACATTGAGTATTTGGTGACTTTTTTTTTACCTTCGTATTTGTAAGCCAAAACCCATGAGTGGGTGATGAATACAGAAGTGGTGCCCGTGTTTCTATTATACTTTCCCTCTGACTGTCCCACTCTTGGTTTTTGCTACAAATACTTAGGGGGAAAAACTTACTAAATACTAAACATGTGCACATGGCCTTACAGTTCAAGGAAAGTGGATTGGATTTATAGGAATCTCGGCGAAAATGCACCAAAAACGTATGTAATTCAAGAACCGCCATCTCCCTTGACAATAGGGAGGAGCTTGAGGCAGAGCTCCGCCCTCTCCATCTACATAGAATCTCATCAGCACCAACTGCCCTCTCCTATCTCAGTAATGGGAAAGACTTCACTGAATACAGATTTTATCTGAGGATTGAGAAGCTTGATAATGACTGATCAATTCTGTCAGAGAAATAAGCAGATTTCTATGATGAGATATATTACAAAGTTGCTTATTTTCATGTGAACTATTGATTTTTAAATAGAAATTAAAAAGACGGTTATACTTTAAGGTCGTCCCAGTCTAAGCGTTTGATTGGTTCCTTCACTGTTGGTTTTTGATGTGAACTGTTTTCCAAAATGGATTTTGTTTCACAGCACCTCTATGGCCTCAGGAAAAAGTCAATAATTTCAGCAAATAAGCTGCTTTTTGAAAACCTCCCGCACATTATTGGGAGTTCTCCTAATGACTGTACAGGAAGGTGAAATACTAAAATAAAAAATAGAACTTGCCGGAGTATTAGTCCAGAGCATCTAAAATCAATCACAAAGCAGCTACGCACATCCGTCTCTAAGACGCCAACAAGAGGGAAGAAAGAGCGTGAAGAAGCACATTCTGTGCCATCAGACTGCACGCAGGGTTTGTTAGTCTGTTGCTATAGGGTCTATGTGGATAAATTACTATCCGTTCACATAAACGATTGCTTTTAAAATTGAACAGAATTAACCAGACCAAAATGCATTTTAAGGAACATAGTAAAATGAAAAAAGTGCTAAAAGCGCTGCTGATTTGTAGAAAAACAAGCAGGTAATATCTTAATAAGCTGCAGCTGATTCTTTCCATCGCTGGTTGTGCCTGATAATTGGACATCCCTCCAAAGTGAGCGCAGTGCTATCCCGCCCGTCTGTCAGTCTTCACCATCTCCCCTTTTACAAGGCCCCCTTCACACATCAGTGATTCTGGTACGTATGTGACAGTTTTTATATGTACCAGAATCACGGAAATACGCAGACCTATTAACATCAATGGGTCTGCACATAGATCAATGATTTTTCACTGACTGTGTCTCCGTGAGGTGTAAACGCGTGTCCGTGTGCTTCACACGGACACATATCTGTTTTTTATGGCATCACTGATGATGAATCACATTATGATGTGATCCGTGAAACACATACCAGAAAAACACCGGCATTGAAAATAAAAAGCATTTTAAACTCAACTGTCTCCAGCGACGCTGTGTTCTGCCTCTGCTCTCCACAGTTTCCTGCCCAGCCAATTACTGGCATGCATATTAATTTATGCAGGCACTGCCGACCCGGAAGCAGCTGCAGAGGTCAGACAGCGGCGTCCGGATGCTGCATCGCGTGACTCTTCAGCACCATGGACAGCAGGAGCAGGGACAGGTGAGTTTATCTCCACATGCAATCATGGATTGCACATGAATGTCTGCACACTGAGGGACACATGCGTTTTTATCACATCAGTGAAAAACGTCTGGTTTTTACTGACGTATAAACAGGCATTAGGGATATTTGAATATGGAGTGCTAGGCCTTTTTATTCTTTTAATTTGTTAAAATGCATTTAAGGCTGTGTTCACATCACACAATGCATTCATGATGTGAGTTCCATTGCAATTTCTTGTAAGGTAGGTAAAATCACCACGTTTTTACAAGGTATTTGGAAAATTGAATAAAAAAATGCATCTGGAACAACACATGAGAGCTCTTGTTATGGGGAGGTCACATCAAGTTGTAGTTTTTTTTTTTCTTCAATCTATTTGTTTCTGCATGAAAAAAATATAGGCTATTTCCAGAAAGCTGCAGCAGAACTTGTGCATATTCTTGTAGCATTTTTTACTCTTTTTTTTTTTTTTTTTTCCCCCTCCTAAGTCACCTTGTTTTCGATAGAGAAAAACAGCAGTAAAATGCTAAAATATACATGCTGGTTTTTATGATACTAATTTTGCTCTTAGGCCTCATTCAGACTTTCGTTTTTTCCACATACATGAAAACTGGACTGATTTTTTTTCTCTCTTATTTGCTTTATGGGGGGGGGGGATCAATCAGACTTTGATCATTGTGGTCAGTGTCAAATTATTATCTCCTTCTCCATTCATTCACGGGCCATGTCAGTCCATGGCCCGTGTGAATCAGACCACACCATCCCTTTTTTTATGGTCTCAGACCTGCCTCGGCAATTTTGATCCGACATTCCAGATAAAACTTGGACAGCTCTTCACAATTTTCCTTTTGATGAGACCAGTGCACAAATAATGACGGACTTGTGAATGGCCCTATGGAATATCACAGTCCGGATGCTATCCGTGCAAACCATTACTAGTGCTCGTATGCACAAATCGGACATGTGAATGAGGCCATGCTGTATCTAAAAAATGCTACCGCAAGAAAACAGCCACAAATCAGTTTTATGTTCACACAGATTAACCCATGAACAATTCAGACAAGCGCCAAGTGACCACCCGACTCCCAACAGCTCACAATCTACTTTTTAGTGCATCATTAGACCTGTGTCAAGACACAAACTGAACTTGGGACTTTTTTTTAAAATGTTTCCTATACAATCCTGGTGTCATTCCCTTTAATCCAGTTTACTGAGAATTGTATGTTTTGTATATCTACCTGATCAATGACTTTTTAATAGAATGTTCTATTCATGACTAATTAATGAATACACAAGAAAGCCATCTGTTGCTGTGTTAGACTTTACTATCTGTGCTGCAGTGGCGTTCTGCGGCTGTGTAATGTGGGTGCGGGGTTTCTTCTCCATCGCAGTATGGCAGACATACGCTGCTGGTGTCCTATCTCTTACCATCTTGTGGCTGTGGGGAATCTCATAAAACAAAATTACTTGTGATGTGCCCATGAGAGGTGCCAACTGAAATCTTGTGCGGTGAACTGTAAATGATGTGCCTTCATGTCCCCCTAAGGGCCAGGCCTAATAGTTGTCGGAGGTTTGCAGCGACAGACTCTCTGCATGAAGAGCACTGCTATTTTTAATTGTCTGTGCAACTTTCCCCCCTTCTTGTCCCATGTTTGTCCTTTATGTGAACTGTTCATGTTTTATCGTAGTCCAATCAGTGCAGTACTCTAAGTACCCGCAACCCATCGCTCTCTTTCATGGGCCATTAGAAGTGGAATGGTAGCAAATGTTTTCAGCCTGAGAAACTGAATTTCTACAATGCACACTGGCAAGAACGTCTAGCACTTGAAGCCCCCGGATTACATTATGTAGTCAATACTTGACCTGGGACTACTGCCCTGCATCATGCTCCACCTCCATCAGGAGCAGGTCTTGAAATGTAGATACCTTCACTGCTAACGATGTAGTATGCCCCTCTGGCATTCAATGGCTACAGTTTCATATAACCTTGTTGTGTGTAGGTATAAGACAGCGGCACATATGACAGTGCTCCTTGGTTTTTAGTTTTGGTTATCTGAAATATTCCTTCATTTTGTTTTTGCAGCAGCTATGGAAATGAATGAAAGCTCGCGGTGGACTGAAGAGGAAATGGAAACCGCGAAGAAAGGTAAGAGGACTTCTTTTATGGTGAATGTAGGGTCTCTACCTTCTGTAACTCTTTCCCATCCGGGCTTCTTACTAACGATAATGTGCTGTCTGCTGTATGTAGGAGGTGAGGCCTTGCTAATCACATAAGGTCCAATATTGGAATACACTCACTTGTGTTTCACTCACTAGTTTACCTGTATGTCTAAAGCGACCGCGTCACTAGCAGTCTCATACGTTTGTGTATATCTAAAGCATCCACGTCATCACCAGTCTCATAAGTTAGCTGTATGACTAAAGCATCATTATCAATGACAATATCTTGAGTTACCTGTATGTCTAAAGCAACCGGGTCGCTAACCGTCTCATGCATTAATTGTATGTCCAAAACATCGCTAATAGTCTCATGAGTTACCTGTATGTCTAGAGTGTCCATGTCCCGAACTCTCTCATAACTTACCTATATGCATAAGGCTACCTTCCTACAATGAGATTTTAGTGGGTTTTTGACGCTGCGTGTTTTCACTGGGACAGAAATGCAGTATCATTCAAACATAAAGATAAAAAATGTATTGTTATGGTGAAGAATCAACAAGTGGGACACAATTGTGAAGTTGAACGAAATTTATTGCTTATTTTAAACTTAAAATAAAATACTGAAAAGTGGGGCGTGCAATAATATTCGTCCCCTTTACTTTCAGTGCAGCAAACTCACTCCAGAAGTTCATTGAGTATCTCGAATGATCCAATGTTGTCCTAAATAACTGACTGATGATGATAAATATAAGCCACCTGTGTTTAATCAAGTCTTCGTATCAATGCACCTGCTCTGTGATAGTCTGTGTTCTGTTTAAAGCGCAGAGAACATCATGAATACCAAGGAACACAACAGGCAGGTCCGTGATACTGTTGTGGAGAAGTTTAAAGTCGCATTTGGTTACAAAAAGATTTCCACAACTTTAAACATCCCAAGAAGCACTGTGCAAGCAATAATATTGAAATGGAAGGAGTATCCTACCACTGCAAATCTACCAAGACCCAGCCGTCCCTCAACACTTTCATCTCAAACAAGGAGAAGACTGATCAGATATGCAGCCAAGAGGCCCATGATCACTCTTGATGAACTGCAGAGATCTCCAGCTGAGGTAGGAGAGTCTGTCCATAGGACAACAATCAGTCATACACTGCACATATCTGGCCTTTATGGAAGAGTGGCAAGAAGAAAGCCATTTCTCAAAGGTATCCATAAAAAATGTAGTTTAAAGTTTGCCACAAGCCACCTGGGAGACACACCAAACATGTGCAAGAAGGTGCCTTGGTCAGATGAAACCAAAATCAATCTTTTTGGGCCCAATTCCAAACAATATGTTTGGCATAAAAGCAACACAGCTCATCACCCTGAACACACCATCCCCACTGTCAAACATGGTAGTGACAGCATCATGGTTTGGGCCTGCTTTTGTTCAGCAGGGACAGGGAAGATGGTTAAAATTGATGGGAAGATGGATGGAACCAAATACAGGACCATTCTTGAAGAAAACCTGTTGGAGTCTGCAAAAGACCTGAGACTGGGACAGAGATTTGTCTTCCAACAAGACAATGTTCACAAACATAAAGCAAAATCTACAATGGAATGGTTCACAAATAAACGTATCCAGGTGTTGGAATAGCCAAGTCAAAGTCCAGACCTGAATCCAATCAAGAATCTGTGGAAAGAGCTGAAAACTGCTGTTCACAAACGCTCTCTATCCAACCTCACTCAGCTCGAGCTATTTACAAAGGAAGAATGGGCAAGAATTTCAGTCTTTTGATGTACAAAACTGATAGACACATACCCCAAGTGACTTGCAACTGTAATCGCAGCAAAAGTTGGCGCTACGAAGTATTAACTTAAAGGAGACGAATAATATTGCACGCCCCACTTTTCAGTTATTTATTTTTTAAAAAAGCTTAAAATAAGCAATACATTTCATTAAACTTCACAATTGTGTCCCACTTGTTGTTGATTCTTCACCATAACATTAAAATTTTTATCTTTATGTTTGAAGCCTGAAATGTGGGAAAAAGTTGAAAAATTCAAGGGGGTCGAATACTTTTGCAAGGCACTGTAAGGGCATAAATTTTGTAATTTAAAAATTCACCAAAATTTCATTAGTGGGAATATAACCGCCCTAAAACGTCCGCGTCACTGAGTCACATGACTTCTCTGTCAGTAAAGCGTCCGTGTCCCAAAGTCTCATGAATACCCGTGTCAGTAAAGCGTCAACGTCACTAACAGTCTCATGCGTTACCTGTGTCAGTTAAGAGTCTGTGTGAAATTCTCATGACTTACCTGTGTCAGTAAAGTAACTGTGTCATTAAGTCTCATGACTTACCTGTGTCAGTAAAGCGTCTGTGTCAAATTCTCATGACTTACCTGTGTCAGTAAAGCGTCTGTGTCAAATTCTCATGACTTACCTGTGTCAGTTAAGCGTCTGTGTGAAATTCTCATGACTTACCTGTGTCCGTAAAGTAACTGTGTCATTAAGTCTCATGACTTACCTGTGTCAGTAAAGCGTCCGCGTCACTAACTGTCTCAGCCACGAGACATTCTTCAGGTATATTTCACCGCCTCGCACCTCCGAGAATTATGTAATTGGTTCATGAATTGTTGACGATTATAATTATAACGTGATCGCAGCTTTTACCAAGTGTTATAGCTAGAGTTTTCCACTTTATCACTGCGACCTGAGCGGCTTTGTTCCGGTGATACTCAGCAGCTGAAGGCTAGCGCTATATTTTCAATACCGATTGCTTTCTTTCAATGTGAGGAGTGTTATTAAAAGATCAAGGTTGGCTTGTGTGGTTTTTTCCGCTCACAATATACCAGAACACAAAGCCATTCACTGGCAGTTTCAAGGTTGCTTTATGGCAGAAATGTGTTTGTGAACCTGGTCTCACAGAGACGCCGCTCGTCTTGTGTGGATCTCTATGTAAATAATGGATGACTCTACCAAATTTGTGTTGTCTGCATTGGTTTCAGGAAATCCATGCATGCCTTGAAACTGAATATTTCATGAGAATTTCAAATGTAACACCAAGCAGAGCTGAGTACTGTAACTGATCCTCCTCCCACGCTCGGAAAGTATGGAGCGCTTTTATTCTTTACCATATGTTGCTTCCATTTGGTCAATGGCAAGGGTTAATGCTTCCTGGCTTTGTCAGGTGTCATCACTGATAGTTTCAGAATGAGGATCTTAGCGACAGAGCTGGCAAGCAAGGCTGCATTGATTTCATAAGTCGTATACAGGCGGGGTGAAAGAATTTGAGCAGGACGTGATCGGCGGCTGAGAGGGGCCAGGTAACACTACGGCAGCACCTATTACCTGCAATCTCTACTTGTGTTATTTATTTCATTCTCGCACATGCTTCCTGCAGATTTCTGTATTGTTTTATTCCTCTGTGGTGTCTAGTCATGGACTAATATCTGCCAACACTGTTGTCGTGGTCTGCTGTCTACATATACATGTGATTCACTTATACCAAGTATTGTTATGCCACAATGTGGTGATGAAATTGGTAACCTGAACAGTCATGATCGTATTTACCAAAACTGCAATATTCCAATACAGGTAAAGTCAAATAGAAAACCTATATCTAATTTTATTGTGGAAAGAGGACCTGTCACTTATGATGAATGTCATTTTCTTACCTGGCATAAATGCTGCCGTTTACCTGAAGTTTGCATTCTTTTTTTTTTTCACTCCGATGCCTGCCCATTTGAAGGGAATCTGTCACCAGGTTTTTGCCATCTAATCTGAGAGCAGCATAATGTAGAGGCAGAGATCCTGATTCCAGCACGGTGTCACTTACTGGGCTGCTTAGTGTAGTTTTGATAGAATCACGGTTTAATCAGCAGTAGATTATTATTACAGGACTACTTGGACTGCTGCCAGATAGTCCAGCATATTCATGAGTTCTGTATAACTGCTAGATCTGCAGCAGAGAAAACATTGATTTTATCAAAATGACCGCAAACAGCTCAGTAAGTGACACATCGCTGGAATCAGGGTCTCTGCCCCTACATTATGCTGCTCTCAGATGTGGAAGCAAAAACCTAGTGACAGATTCCCTTTAAAGACTTAACTCCCTCTCTTCCATTTTGCTTCCTATATGTAAATCTAGTCATGTTATCTAAGGGGGTGTGATCCACCCCTTTTATCTGTGGGTGTCTTCTTGAACATCACACCCTATTATCAAGGAAAAAGGTTGATATCTCTGTATCACATAGGGACAGATGCAAAAAAAAAAAATGACAATTCCACATTTTGGGAAACACTAGACATAGTAATAAGTATTTAAAGGGGTATTCCCATCTACAAGATTATATCTCAATATGTTGTAGGTGTAATAATAAGAATATTAGCAAATGCCTCCAATTTGAAATGTAGTATAGTTCTCCTGATAAGCTGTCTTTTACCTCATGTGCAGGGCATTGTAGTAGCTTAGGTATCCAAGCTTACATGCATGGCTGTCCACTTGGATACCTAAGCTACTGTAATGCACTGCACATAAGGTAAGTGACATAGCTTTTCAGAAGAACTATACAACATTTCTAATTGGGGGTATTTGCTAATATTCTTATTACATCTACTACATATTAGGATAGGATCTTGGAGATGGGAATACCCCTTTAAGTTAAGCAGAAAATGTAGTGGCCCTGATGGCTTGTTAGACTACAGCATTTTTTGTACGATCCTGCTAGTCTTGTAAAAGAAAGGAGTTATTCTCATTCTGAACTTTTCCATATTTAGCGGGTGGTCGATGGAAGCCCTGCCCATTTAGTAGGAGCCTCCCCCTCACGGTAGAGCGGGGGGAGGCTCCTGGTGCAGTTACAGCCACACACAGCACAGTAAGGAGGTGGAGGGCCATGACTGATCTCCTGAAACACACAGAAGCGTTCTTTTACATATATTTCTGTTTTAAATGTAATATGACGTGACTAATAATAAGGGGTACAGAGGTTGTTCTCTTGCTCAGCACCTACCAGAAGACAGGGTAGTAGGATTGCCCTGATAAAGACTTCTTATTGGGGCCCTGGAGCTTAATATAATGACTTACCACCTTTAGGTGACAGCAGAAATAGCTGGATTTTCTGGATACAAAGTTAATTGGATATGGGAGAGAACCTCTTTTAAAAATGTTCAGATATCAGAAGAATAAGGCTATGTGCGCACGTTGCATAGTGTCCATGTTGAAAATTCTGCAGTGATTTGGCAGTGCGTGTGCGCCTCAAATCGCTGCAGGAACAATGCGTAATGGATGCAGTGTGTCTGCAGAATAGATGCCGATGTCATGCGTTCTGGATGCTGCCTCTCCCATAGACAGAGTGGGACCAAAGCACACGAAATAAGTGACATATTGCTTGTTTGAGCACAGCGATTTGGATCAAAATGTCAGCATGTAAATCGCTGCGCTCTCTAACGCAACGTGCGGATGGATTATGCACAATCTTCATAGATTGTGCTGGGGGCGCATGCGTTTACGCTGTAGTGTAATACGCAGCGTAAACGCATGAAATTACGCAATGTGCGCACACAGCCTTATAGTATTTAATTGGCTTTCTATAAAACACTTCCTATCTTGAATATGGCACTAAATGTATTACCTTTATTGTGCATAATGTGCAGTGTACCAAATCTGTGTGCTGCACTCCGCCGATATAAATGGAGAGTATCGATCTTTACCTAGAATCCCAATGACTTCATGTAGGTAAATGCTATACCGATATTGTCACTCTGTAATCTGTGAGAGGCGCTGCACCATGAATATTCCCAGAGTAGAACAGCTCCCCCAAATAGAAACATGTCTTCTGTTATGTGATGTTCTCGAGAGCAGATGACTTGTGAAATGTGATGAGTAACACGGCACCTCCGAGAACACGGCAGTCTGTGGAGGGATCATAGTATTGGCAAGTCGTCTCATACACAAACACCCTGATGTGTAGAATAAACAGCGACAGCTCCGAGGAAAGTGCTGCTGGCTTCTCTCAGATCTCACACAATACTATTCTAGGTAGAAATCCACCCTGGCCACTTGTGTATAAGGCATTCGTGCTGTACCTGCATTTGTACAAGGGACCTGTCAGCTGAGTCATGCTGCCATAAACCTCAGGCAGCATTAATTAGAGCCTGTCTGCACCATTACAGCCACGATTCTTTTTCTTTGGAATGCTCTGGCATGTTAGAAAAAATATGGTTGTAGGCCAGGGACTACTAACAGAGATGAGACTAGTTGTCAGCCATTGCCTGGGCAGATTCTCCCCACACTGTTTGAGGTGAGTATTAGGTCTCTCCTGTGTGTATACATAGGGAGAGTCCTGTCAATCACCTGGAGTGGTGCTGGGAAAATGGCTATAATTGATGGTGGACTAGACTCATCCTGCTTCTAGTCCCTGGTAGGCTCTTCCAACTATTGCTGTAGTGTTTCAACCAAACTCCAATTCCTGCTGCCTGTGGTTTGGACCGCACAAGTTATTTGACAAGTTCCCTTTAATGAAGGAGTGAGCAAGACGTAGTAGTTACTGGGTATCGCGTTTATAAAGTGTAAACCTACTTGTACTTGTTGCTTACCATTCTGACAGTCGTAAAGGACACTCTTGGCATCCGTCTGGTGAATAGGATCTATGGCTACATTCAGCATGTGTGCTAGGAGCTTTCCAGATGCATATGCCAAACACATTCAGTGTGTTGTGAACACAGCATAAATCATACTTTGACTTTTTAGAGCCACAGTCTGCAGGATCTTCCTATAATCTGTTTAAAGGTAACCAACCAGCAGGATTTTCATATATAAAGTAAAGCCAGAGCTATACTGGTGCTGGGATGCTGAATGTAAGCATACCTTTTGTTTACAGATTGGAGGTTTTGTTTCAGAAATATGTGCAAGTAAAGTTCCAGAAATGCCTTCCAATTTGATTAACTGAAAAATAAGGAGCGCTGATAGTGTAATACCAACAGATCAGTGAGGTAGATCAGGGAAAATACACTCACCTGAAAAGGTTGTGATAGTCACAACCACTGATAGAGCATAGGATGATGGCGTTTGCAGCCCCACGTGGATGTGCATACAAATCAGAGTGAAGAGGGGGTTAATGCCGTGCATCAGCCAAAATGAAGATGTAGCACGTTGATGTTCTAAACGTATTCTTTTATTCCATCGGTCTACGCGTTTCGAGGATATACCTCTTCTTCAGGACCAGTGCATCAACATAGTATCTATCATTGCAATTTGATTGACAGATGCAATAGAAAGGGAATATGTAGGTCGGGGGTCTTGCTTTCTATTCCTGCCCCTGTCTGCCTGCCTGGCCTTCTTCCCCTTATCGCTATCATAGATGTTAATTCAGGCACAGACAGACAAATAAAGCCTTAATAGATAACAAGATGTGACCTACGTATTCCCTTCCTCTTGCACCTGTCAATCAAATAGCAATGCATTGCTGGAACTTTACTTGCAGCACATATTTCTGAAATAAAACATCCAGTCTCTAAATAAAAGGTACCATAGCAACCATTGGCTCCATGCGATCGCGTCATGGGGCCTCTGATGGCGGCAGGTAACATGCGGTCTAAGAGCTTAACAGGCGTGGGTGGATTACAGATCTGTAGCACCCACAGGGCAAGGGGTTAAACGTATTCGTCGCCGAGCCGGTGATGTCGGGTCTGGGGATGTCAAAGGTGGCCCTTGCCCGGTTTCGTTTCCTATGAGGTGTACAATAAAAGGGGATGATGAAGGATGGTGGAATAATAATTTGTCTCGTGACTCCACCTGTAGTACACGGTCAGGGATTAGCTGCCGCTGTGGGTAATGTCCTCCGGGGCTGGTGGTCCTGCTCCCAACAGGTGGAGCGGACCCTGGGGTAGATGATGGAGGTTGTAGTCGTGGCCGTTGGCGCCAAAACGCGGGGTGACGACGCCGGCACTTAGAGCCTGAATCAGCTGCTGCGGTTCCAGGTCTTTTTACTCACAGTTCAAGTGCTACCTCAGGGTATTGGTATCTGCCGTGATGGGCCCCAGCCGATCTCTGATAAGTTGGAGATAGGAAAGGGTATTTCCAAATACCGGTGGCTAAGGGTTGCCCCTGTGGAAGTGAGGAACCCGGGCTAAGCTTCTCGCTCCAAGCCATAGGCTCCGTGAAGAAGAAAGAAAGAAGTTGGTGTTGTGTTGCCAGAACTGTAGTCCCGACTTGACTGAAGTTTGTGTCAGAATTGCTCTTACTTCTACCTTAAGTGGTGCCTGCCTTCCAGGTGGTTGTCCTAGTGACCGGGAAAGTCCCATGCATCATGATGGCCACCCCACAGCCTACTCTATTCAAGTCCCCAGTGGAGGGATATCTAAGCTGTATGTAAGGTGAAATGTGGAAACACCGGTGATTAACCCCCTCCTTACCCGAGATGAATACTGCACCCTAAGTGAGGTGCAGTACCCTGTGGTGACCAAAGCCCCAGGGGTGCCAAAAGATCAACTCGCGCCTGTTAGCCACATATTTCTGCTGTTCAAATCAGCAGGGATCACCGCCGGCTCACCACAGCACATGGCGGTGATTATCCCGACATGACTTAGGACATACCAGTACATCCTCGGTCGTGAAGGGGTTAAACCAGGGGTCTCAAACTCGACTGGGTGTATGGGCCGCACAGAGGAAAAAAAATAATTTGGGGGGCTGCATTCTTTGCAGGACAAAGTGACATTTTTATTGGTACCATATTATTTTTTTTATTTACACACCTTTTGGATCACTGGTTTTGAACATTTTTCACTTGTTTATTATAGCAAACATGCACGTTCTTTGTTTAAATATATAAAAAAAAAAAAAAAAAAACATTTTTGATGGTAAAAAAAAGTCATGCCTTATTTTGAATTTTTTATTGCAATGTGCGCACACCGTCTAACAGTTTGATGGACACATGACGGCTCTGCTTCTATGGGACATACCTTAGGCTATGTTCATATGTCCAGGAATCATCCGTTAGAACTGATCCTGCAGCAATCTGTTGGCAAAAAAAAATATGCAAACACAACTTTTTTGTCAGTTTTAAGAAAAAAAAAATTGATTTTTGCAGTGTCCGATTTTTTTTTTTTTTTTTTAACATGGTAGTGTCTGGAAAACGGATCCGTTAACTTATTGCTATCTATCAAACGTTTGTAACTGATCTAGTAAGCAAAGAATGGATCCTTTACAAATTAAAGGAAAGCAGACAAGTTGTTTGCACAACTTTTTTCCCCCAACGGATTTCTGCTGGATCTGTTCAATTGGATGGCTACTGGACATGTGAACTTAGGTAGTGGAAAACCATGAATTCAATAACGCCATATTTTCCTGTTTCCGCATCAATTGGAAGCCCTATATGATTCCATGTGAAATCTATCGGAGATCTTGTGTGGATCCACCTTCTGTTGCTGATCCTCATCGGCAGTATACTGCAGGCCTGTTGTGTCCCATTGATCAGGCTATCTACTGCATGTAGGTAGGTTGTTTGATCGCAGAAGAGGTTAACTAGCAGAAGTTTCTTCAATGCTTTACTAGACATTTCATCTTTTTTCTAGTATTGTATATAGAATTTGAGCTGATTTTTGCTCATTGGTCTCATCTGGTCTCTTACTGAGAATAATAAGAAATTCATGGACTGTTACTTGGGAGACTTTTGGCAGATGGGGCTTCCTGGGTGGAGGACATCCATCTGCCTATTAAATCTTTGGACAGGATGCAAAGCTTTGCTGGCCCACAAAGGTATTTGATTAAACAAATGAAGCCTTTTGCTGGTTCAGCTGCTTGTCCCGGATTGGATTTGTCTTATTCATGCTGCATGCTTTAGGAATCTCTGAATGACTCAAGTTTTGTTTATTTGGCATGGCTCATATCTGCCCCTTACTTGCCCTGACCTGTCCAGTATTCTGCCACTATAAATCTATGGCAAACAGGAGTGTTATAGGGGATGTACAGAGCATGTTACAGCTGGCGGGTGTCCTTCTCTGTGCCAGAATCCGCAGCTAACTTAACAGTTTCAGCTCCAGTATTGCAATACAGGCTTTTTTTTTTTAATAAACATTCGTAAATATTTTGCTCTGGGGTGTACCCAGAAGAGCTAGAAATCGGACTCTATCGCAAACGTTTTATGGGCCCACCCCAATTATGATGTGTGTCCATGGGTAACGCAGCGCATTTTCAATAAGGGTAAGTGCAAACGACTGATTTCTCTGCAGTTGGGGAAAACGGTCAGTTTGGTCAGCGGAGGCAAAAAAAATTGTACCCGATGTGTTGCGATTTTCACGGACTGCCACAAAGGAGAACTTTTTTTTTTTCCCCTTTTCCCCTATTAACTGTTCTTGCCACATTTTGACAAAGTCATATTTTTTCAAAATGTTGTAAGAAGATGACTTTTGAAAGACATGTAGAATCACTCAATGGGGACTTGAGGTAGAGCTGCGCCAAAATATTGTTGTTTTTAACAATTTGCAATTGATAAATCAGCTGAAAGCATCTAAAATCACATAACACCACCCCCAAAGTGGAAATAAAAAAATCAAACAAGCAGTTAAAAAACAGACATAAGGCGCAAATAGAATGATGAATTGGGTGCAAGCAAAAAAAAGAAAAGCGTAACACACACAACTAGACAAAAAGCCGGTGCAAAAGCAATGATGAATTGAGGCCATTGTATTATGCACACAGAGCTGTGCTGCATAAACGCACACACAGCTCTGCTGCATAAATGCACACACCGCTCTCATGCACAAACTCACACAACTCTGCTGCATAGACTACCAGATCTGCTACATACACCTATACAGCTCTGCTGTGTAGACTCACATAGCAATGTGCACACACGTCTGGTGCATAGACTCACACAGCTCTGCTGCATCGACTCGCAAAGCTCTGCTGCAAATGCTCTCACAGTACTGTGCACACATAGCTGCTCTGAATAAATGTACAAACTGCTCTGCTGTATAGATTCACACAGCTCTGCTGCACAGACTAACGCAACTTCTGAGTAGACTCACAGCTCTGCTGTATAGACTCACACAGCAATGTGCACACAAGCTCTGCTGCATTGACTTACACAACACTGTGTACACAGCTCAGCTACATACATACTCACGCAGCACTGTTCAACAGCTTTGCTCACACACAGCTTTACTCACACCCAGCTCTGCTGCACACCCAGCTCTGCTGCACACCCATACCCAGCCCTGCTGCATACAGACTTTCGCAAACATCCACACACATGTGGCTTGTCCACATGTTGTGTTTTTCCGCACTTTCCTCGCGTTTAGCCTCAGGAAAAAAACCCCAAGCGTTTTGGAGTACTAGCAAAGTGAAAACTTGTGGATATGCTGGTTATTTTTTTCCTTACACTCGCTGGCGGACACACAGAAAAGGGCCCCTGTGCAAAAAAACTATATGGGCCCTTTGTATTCCAAAAGCTCAACATAATGCACAATTACACCTCTGGTATGGAGGTAGAAATGGGCCCCCTTACCTCTTGGGCCCCTGTGCGGCCACACAGGCTGCACCAATGATATGTCCACCCCCGCTCACACTTGTAGAAGTACGACAAGTGTAATTCAATTAAAAATCTGACTGCACTGAGTCCAATGTTATTCAAAGTGGCAGTGCTGAACTGCAATTGTTTTTTTTTTGGTTTTTTAGCTGTATTTGGCTGCGGAACAATTTTGCTGCATTTGGTTGCATAAAACGGCAAATGCAATTCATGGGGTGCGAGGAAAAAAAACGGCTGTCACGCAGACTACCCGTATGCCGTCTCACTTTTACGGACACTGTAAGGCTATGTGCCCACGCTGCGGATTTGCCGCGGATTTACCGCGGATTTTCCGAAAATCTGCAGCAGCGGCACTTCCAAGCCATTTCAATGGCATTTTGGAAATGCTGTGTCCATGCTGCGGATTTTTCCGCGGCGGATTTGCCGCGGATTTTGATCCGGAAAAATCTGCAGCATGTCAATTATTGTTGCGGATTTTGGTGCGGATTTTGGGTATAGAATGGGAAAAAAATCCGCATCAAAATCCGCGGCAAATTCGCGGTAATCCGCGGTAAATCCGCGACAAATCCACGGCAAAAATAAGGTGCGGATTTGCCGCGAAAGTCGCGGATTTTCATGCAGAAAAATCCGCAGGTACATTCTACCGTGGACACATAGCCTAAATGGTCCTGTAAATTAATGTAGAATATTTGCTGCCGAGAAAAAAAATGTCCTATGGATGAAATCTTGCACTCACATTACATGTGGAATGGCATATGCATGTCGTGTCGGCGCACCCCGATGCTCGATCGAGTAACGCGCAGTGGTGAGCACGCTCTCATCACGAATACTGAGTTAATCTTGAATTATCAGGACGAGATTGCTAAAAATGGGCACATATATTGTAATATAGAGAATCGCAAAGTAGGGAATGGCAGAAATTATGGTAAAATAATATGTCAGATCCTTTACCAAGGCTGGATCCTATGAGTAAATTTTACACAATTGTTTCCTTTGTAGTACACTAATGTCTGTACTGTCTGTGTTCTTGGATATGGCATTTACACTTAAAATGAACCTGTCACCATGAAAATGCAGTCCTTCAGGCCCCAAGTAAAAAAAGAGCAGGGGGAGCTGAGTAGACCTATAGATGTATAGTTTTGTAGGAAAAGATTCAGTGTAATTTGTGTTTTCATCATTTATTCTTCTGCTCTTTCTGGGATATTCGGACCGCCCACTGGACCGATTAGTGACTGACCGCGATCTTTGACAGCTGTTCGCACATTTATACAATCACTGATAGGACCGCCCACTGGAACAAAATCCAAGAAATCTGCAGAGGATTAAATGATGAAAACGGAAATTATACTGAACATTTTGTCACAAAACTATATATCAATCCACTCTGCTCCCGTTGCTCTATAACATGGGACCTGAAGTTTGGTCTGCATTTTCATGGTGACAGGTTCCCTTTAAAGAGAACAATCACCAGGATTTTCGTATATAACCTAAAGCCAGTGATATACTGACACTATCAGTCTGATTCTCTACATACCTGTAGTGGTCAGCTTGGATGTTTAGGTTTTGAAGTCAAGAAAATAAAGTTTATAAAATCAGCAGCTGCTTGAGTGACAGCAGCTGAGAGCAGATAATATCTGGGGGTATTCATAGTTATCCTCTCCCCCTGTTAGAAATAGCATAAGTATTATACAATCGATTTAACTTTTCACTTGCAGGACCTGTGTGAGGTCATACCCATGTGACAAGAATGGGCGGGGCCTCGACCAACAGAAAAATGTTGCTTCCTGGTATCAGCTTTGTTGTTGAAACTTTACTTTCTTGGATTTCAAAAACCTATAAATCCAAGCTGACCACTGAATCAGCCTGATAGTGCCAGTATGGCACTGGCTTTGTTATATATGAAATCCTGGTGATTGGTTCCCTTTAAGCAAAATTTAATGAAAATGAGTTTGTTTATGTACTTGTATTTTATGGGTTATGCATAGGAGCCTCCATTGAGAATTTGGGTGGCAGAATTCTTAAAGGTGTGTTTTCTAGCAACATCCAGCATGTGTCCCATTTGTGTTCAACCACAGAAACTCGTGGGATACGTCAATGGTGAACTTTTGGCCAATACTTAATGCATCATTTACTCTATTGATGTCAATAAATACTGACTGTGTGTAAGGAAGTCCACAAACAGGGTGTCTAATTTCAACACTTTGAGGTGTTGATCTATTTTTCTATTCTTTATCCAGTTTTAACAGAAGGTGTAGTAGAAATGTGTTTCCTCAGGTTATGCAGGTTTTTATTAGCAAATTAAAATGTGGGCATGCCGGCTGGTTATATCTTGGTTTCTATTCTTCAGCAAGTACATGTTTGTGAGAGCATAGTTTCTTGTGGTTTATGCCAGCAGTTTTAGCGACTCTTTAGGAAAGAGAGATGATTTGCATGACACTGCCAACTCTCCGAATGTCAGGAATAGACCTGGGGTGTTATGGGTACGTGTGATGGGTGGGAGCTTCTTAAGGGAGTATTCTGGCTGGAAGAAGTCCTCATCTATCTTGGATCGCTACAATAGGCCGTTTATACCCGTTAGGCTATGTGTCCACGAGAGAATGTTGCTGCGGATTTTTCTGCCTCAAAATCCGCAGCTTTCCCCCAGAATCCGCACCTTAGCATAGCTGCGGATTTGACGCGGATTTCGTTGCGGATTTTGATGCGGATTTTGTCCATTGTACTCTAATGTGTTTCTGAATCAAGATTTGACTGTTTTGAAGGCAAAAAAAGTCTCTATGTCATTTCCTGTCCCAACCCTCCTTTCTTCTCCATTATCCATTTTGTTAGCAGTCTCACAGTGTGCTTATACAGAAAAGCTGCGGCCAACACCACTGGGCTCTTACATTCTAACAGGCTGTATATAATAACCCAGTGGTGGTGGCCGCAGCTTATAGCTGAAAAATGTGGTCCCATGTTCCCTTTCACTGTTATTTAAAAAAAAAAAAAAAAAATGTGCTCCGCTGTATTTTCACTGTCCAGCCCGATGCAAGCAAGCAACTGGGGGCTGTGCTTCTCAGCGGGATAAGGCTGAAGCATTCTCTGCCCCTCCCGCTGAGTAAAATAGTCCTCAGCTGCCCCTGAAAATGGCGGCTCCGTTGTGAAGCGCCATTCTCAGGTGCTGTACCGAGGCTCATCCAGCTGCCCTGATGCATTGGCTGGCTGGGTAATACGGGGTTAATGCCAGTTTTCTGCAAACTGGCACTAAGCCCGACGTTCATAATGTCATGCCTGTGTAGACACAGCCATTATGAACCTCCATTTGGGAAAAAAGAAAACACAACACCTTTATTAAAAATTTTAATTGAAAGAAAAACACACATACATCCCTGATTGCCATCTTTATTACTCCCAAGCCTCAGAGGTTAATCCAGGACAATATCACAGGAAAGCTCTCTGCCGGCTGCTGGGAGCGGCAGAACTCACTGGCCGGGTCAGCTCAGTTCATAGCTGAGCTCGGGTCAGCTGACTTCACAGCATCAGCTGACCCGGGCACAGAAGTCAGCCGGTCAGCTGACTTAATTCGCGAGCGCGGGCGGGTCAGCTGAATAGTCGGCCGATGTGCACTCATCTGACCCGGGCACGGACGTCAGCCGGTCCCAGCAGACGGAAGAGAGCTTTGCAGCATCTCGTACACTGACGGCTGCTGGGACCGGCTGACGTCCGTGCCCGGGTCACATGACTGCACATCGTCAGCTGTCGGTGTGCAGTCAGCTGACCCGCCTGCGCTCGCGAATTAAGTCAGCTGACCAGGGCTCTGATATCAGACGTTCCCAGCTGCCGGAAAAGAGCTGTGCAGCATTTAATAATACACTGACGGCTGCTGTGACTGGCTGACGTCAGTGCCCGGGTCAGCCGGGTGCACATCGGAGCCCGGCTCGGAGTTGTCATGGATTATCGTCGGGGGATTCAGGGAGTAATAAAGATGGCAATCAGGGATGTGTGTGTGTGTTTTTCTTTCAAATAAAATTTTTTAAAAAAGTGTTTTCTTTTCTTTATTACCAAACGGAGGTTCATAATGGCCGTGTCTACACAGGCATGACATTATGAACCTCGGGCTTAGTGCCAGTTTGCAGAAAACTGGCATTAACCCCGTATTACCCAGCCAGCCAAATGCATCAGGGCAGCTGGATGAGCCTCGGTACAGCACCTGTGAATGGCGCTTCACAACGGAGCCGCCATTTTCAGGGGCAGCTGAGGACTGTTTTTCTCAGCGGGAGGGGCAGAGAATGCTTCAGCCTTATCCCGCTGAGAAGCACAGCCCTCAGTTGCTTGCTTGCATCGGGCTGGACAGTGAAAATACAGTGGAGCACATTTTTATTTTTTTTTTTTTTAAAAAGAATTGTGAAAATAGACCTGGGATCCTGTTTTGCCAGCTAAAAGCAAGCAGCCTGTAACTAGCTGCTTTTAGCTGGCAATCCAGAGTCCGGACACAACACGACTACACTGCCACTACTCTACACTACAAAATGGTGAAACTTCCTCTTCCTGAACTATCCTACATCACTTCCTGCGGATTTGTTTGCGAAATCCGCACCAAATCCGCAGGAAAAAGAGCCTGTGGGAACAGACCTGCGGATTTCTTGCGGATTTTACACCTTGCATTGACTTGCATGGGAAAAATCCGCAACAAAATCCGCAACAATAATTGACATGCTGCAGATTTTTCCGGATCAAAATCCGCGGCAAATCCGCCGCGGAAAAATCCGCAGCATGGGCACAGCATTTCCAAAATGCCATTGAAATGGCTTGGAAGTGCTGCTGTTGCAGATTTTCGGCAAAATCCGCGGTAAATCCACAGCGTGGGCACATAGCCTTAGAGCTCATTCGCACATTAGTTTTTCATGTACGGGAGCGATATGTTTTTTTTCACAGCTAGCGCTCGTACCTATGAAAGTCTATGGGGCTGTTCACATGACCATGATTTTTTTATTTGTGCTTTGCAAAATCGCAGTGGCATGTCCAATATCAATCAGTCAAAAAAGCGGATCCCCAGCACAAAGAACGTCCATAGAAAAAAAATCCTATGGACGTTCTTTGTGCTGGGGATCCACCTTTTTTTATTGACTACAGCCTTCTTGACCCACGAGCACCGTCCGGATTTTCCTTCCTGAAATGACTATATGGTGGTGAGCTGATTCACTCTTTACAATATCAATCAGTGTCTGATCAAACGCTGCAATGAATCTATGGGTCCATGAAAAAAACAAATTAGACGGCACTCAGATGTCGTCTGTGTGCTATCCATTTTTCACTGACTGATAGGAAAAAATGGGAAAAAAAAAAACTGGCCACACTCTGGCCAGGCTGGAATAACACTTGCGGCGTGTGACTCGCGCTAGAATCGCATTGCCCTGACTGGCCGGTGGCTCTCCTGACAGGAACAGATCAGCTGCATTGAAATGCATGCAGTTGACACGATCCGGTCAAGAGACCCGGCGACCGATCTGGGTCATGCGATGTGATCCTTGTGCAAGTCATATGCAAATGTGACTCCAGCCTAAAACTGAAGACAATTTCTGATGTAATTCAATCTATGGGACTGCTAGAGCGCTCTACCTGGTTTTCTTGACCAGTTCCATAGAAATTGAATGGAGCAGCTGTAGATAGATGACTTATTTTACCTGGAATATCCTTTTAATCTTTTTAATAAGACAAAGTTGCTCATCATAGAAATGCTGTAAAATTGGAATGTATACAGCTAAAAGCATTGAGAAGCACTAATATCAGGATGCTAACGAAGATAGTTTGAATGGGTAATGTCTTTTATTTTTTCCACTCCTTTTGTATCCAGTCCTGACTTTGGCTTCCACAACTGCCCATGTGATTCCAGTCCTAATTAGGTTATAATTGTCTTTATAATGCATAGTATGATATAAATTGTATACTCCTAGTCCTGAGCAATTTTTCCCGGCTGCTTCGGTGCCTTGTCTGACAATGTAGTCATTAAGATATCCATGTCATCTCTGCAGGGAAAGAAAGAGAGGGGGGAAATAAAGCTTTAATACACTTGAATAACCCCTTCACTGCGAATGAGACAGAAAGCTTTGTTATGTTGGATCCCGTTCAGATCTGAAAGAGCAGAGGACGAAGACTGTGTGTGTGTGTGTGGTTGGGGGGGGGGGGGGGGGACAAAAAGTGAGAGAGAGGGAAGGCTGGTGCCAAGATAGCCGCACCCTTTGACAACCTGGGTCCATGCCACACATTCTGCTATTAGCGTTCTGTCTAGAGGTCACATTCAGACGAGATGAGCCTACAGGTCAGACAGGAGAGCCATTAGCACTCATTTTGTGACTCCTACACATAGCAACAGTATCAGTCCTCCAGTTGGCACAAACTGCGCATCTGCAGTGCTGTTATCTCCTCATTTGGTGGCCTTTTTCCTCCACTATACACAGATTTTCTTTGGCAGAAACGACTATGGAGACTTAAAACTGCGTTCTCCCCCCATTCTGGCAAGCTGCAGCTGGAGGCAGGTAAGTGGAAGGAGCTCATACAATGTCGTGCACAAAAGTTAGGGTTCTGCAACTTGTAATAGTCCAGGAGTGAATGTATTTGACAGATGGAAATCCTGTTGTGCGAATCGGCGTAAAAAGGGTCAACGGTTATTTAAAGGGCTTTTATAAGCGCGAGGCTGGCTAAAAAAATGATTTCTGCAGAAGTGTGCCATGAGTAATATGAAAGGAAGCCGAGCGCTATAAGCCTCTAGGAGGTGGATAGGGGGGAGATGCGGAGACTGAATTCTTTGGCCGCTTGTCGTAGAGATGTAAAATATGATGGAAGAGGATTTTACACAGAAAAAAAGCTGAAGAGGAGGAGGGAACGAGGAGAATCAACAGAGAGAAAAGCAGATTAAAAGCCCCAGAGGACTGAACATGTGTTCCTGACAACTTCTGGGCGTCCGTCAGTGGGATTCAATGACAGTGACCTGGTTTAACATCCCACTTGCTGGTGGATGTTTGCTTCAGTGGGAAGTCGACATCACTGTGAAGGAAAAAGTAGGCAGTCCTTTTAGTTTTCCTTGTCAACAAAGTCTGGGCAGTCACAGTCCATAATATAGGGACGCTTTCATCTGCGAGACTGCACAGATTAGATGCAGACTTTAATTTAGGCATCGACCGGACCCAAAGCTCAAGTGATGACCCCATATTAGTCGATGGAACGGAGATGAGAGATTTAATATTTTAGGATAAATTGCATTGTTACCGTAGTATACAGATGTTCCCTATATTTCTGTTAATATGCAATTTGGGGCCAAGAAAGGTATGTCTTCCAAACATGCCAAGTTTGTCTTTACATGCCCTTTTTGGCACAGAAAAGGGTATTGAAATTTTTGGCTGTTAAAGTGCCGTTCTGAGATGTGATGTCAGTTTATAGATGATTTATTGGAGTTTGTTCACTGGTTTGCATGGATTATTGTGTTTATATGCAGTCCAAAATATCGTGCAGTGTAACCACCTTCTACACTGTAGATGAGGGACGGCTGAAGCAGAAATACACTATTGATGATATTATTCACCCTGACTTATTTGCTGTATAGTGGAAATCAATGTATCTATTTCTAAAAACGAACACTCTCTTGCCAATCGGCAGGAAATATGTTTTTATGTTGTAAATGTAGCGTCACGCGGTTCTGTCACCGGGAAGGTAAGAGCGGATGCTGTTTTCTTAAAATGTTTATGCCATTAGTGTTTCTTAGGCAACTAGAGGAGAGTGGACTGCGTATTCCAGTGAAGCTCAGGGTTAAACACAGGTTTTTGGCTTTTTTTTTTCGACATCTTGAGCCATTTCAGAATATTGCATTTTTTTTAGATTTCTATAGTTTTACATTTTCTATATTTTGCTTTTGTAGTGTAAAAAAGTAGAAAGTCGTTAAATTGATAGATTGAAGGTGTAAAGAATAAAATCGCCTCCGCAATTTTGGTCTGCTTTGTTTGGCTTATATTTCCGCTGACGAGAAATATTGTTGTTTGTGTAAAATTTAAGGAGCTTTGGGCCCAGACGTTAGGGGGTCGCGGTCGCTACACAATCGGATTCATGCATATGTGAAGATAGACTTTCAACTAAAGATGTGTAATCAAGACCGTGTCTTGTGTTTGGAAGATGATGAAAAGCAGCTACATTTACATATCATTTTAAAACCTTTATTTACAGCTTAAGATATTAAAAAAATTGACTTTCTTTTTTTTTTTTTTTTTTGCCTTGTGAAAATGACAGTTGATTTCTCATTAAAATTTGAATAAGGATGTATTTTTCTGTATTTATATAATGAATATTATTGTAGCATTTAATTCTGTCTTCATTTATACGAACATTTCATTAACTATTAATTAGAGCTGTCATTTTCAGATTTTCTTTTTTTAATATATTGCTTGTGAAATAGTTCTGGAGCATCTATTCTTCTCTGTTAATGCCGTTCCTCTGTTATTCTTCCAAGCACTTGTATTAATCAGTTGGGGGTGTCTCTACACTCTCTCCAATCAGCGCTGATTGAGAGGTACACACCTCTATGGGAATAATAACACCCAATTGTCAAAGTATATATAGATTTCATGAGGAGTAACAGAGGAACAACACTATGCAGACCTATAAGATAAAAGGTTTTAAAACTATTTTGTGGGAAATATATAAGTTTTTACTAAAATAGATGTGTAAAGAATTGACAGGCCTTCTTTATATTGAACCTATCACTTAATTCATGGAGACCAAACCACACACAGCATGAATCCGAGCCTGCACGATCACAACCAGGTATGTTTTTTTTTTTTTGTTTTTTCCTAAACACTTCAGTATTTCAGATAAAATATACTTTAAAGATGCAGCCGGGGACCATAGCCAGAGATGAGACTAGTCCTGCACCACTCCTGGCTGGCCTCTCTCGGCACTGCTAGAGGTGATTGACAGGTCTCTTACTATGGGATAAATGTCAATCACCTCTAGCATCGCTGGGAGAGTCGACGCCTGACTAGTCTAGTGTTCGGCTATGGTCCCCAGTCATTTTCAAAGTACCGTATATTGTCTCTGAAATGCTGCCTGTGGCTTGGAAAGCATGAATCCAGTTCCAGGTTCCTTTAATGGTGGCACTTTTAGTTTGTGCAAATGCTGTATTACCTTTCACTACAACAACTACTATTAGAATATGTAATGGTGTTGATTTAAAGTAAAGACAACAAATCTACGATAGCGGAGTAATACCAATACACCTGCATGTATGAAAATGTAAAGCCTATATATACCCTTCTCACAAAAAGTTAGGGATATTTGGCTTTTGGGTGAAATATCAGCATAATCCTAAAATGCTCTCTAACCTTTTTCAGGTGAACTTAAAGTAAACCTGTTAAGTGCAATATACACCCGAAGCACGAGCAGTTCTGGGTGCATATTGCTAATCCCTGCCTAACTGTCCCAGGCTATCGTAGCATAGATAAAGAGATCTTTAGAAAAAGTATTTCTAAAGATTCTTTATAATATGCTAATGAGGCCAGGGACTAGTCCCCTGGGCGTTAGTTCCTGAGCTTATTCCGCCCTCTTAGCATGTGAGCATGCCCCTTTGGGCGTGCTAACAAGATATTCATTGCTTTGCGTCATCAATGGTGTTGCGCGTACCTTTGCTGCCACCACTTCAGAACGCCAGGCTTAGGTTTAGTGCACATGATCAGAAGTCCCCGACACTTCCGGTCATGCGCACTAGATCTCTCTGAAGCCAGGACGTGGACACCTGGCTTCATAGTGCGCATGACCGGAAGTGCCGGGCATTCTGATCAGTGGTGACAGCGGACACAGGCATGCGCGTCACCACTGATGACGCACGGCTGTGGGCATTGAATAGCATGTTAGCACGCCCACAGGGGCGTTCTAACATGCTAAGAGGGTAGAATGAGCTCAGGAACGAACGCCCTTGTAGCTAGTGCCTGTGCTCATTAGAAAAAGTATTTCTAAATATCCTTTATAATATGCTAAAGATCTCTTTATGTATGTTACTATAGCCTGGGACAGTTAGTCAGGGATTAGCAACCCAGAACTGCTTGTGGTCCTGGGTGCATATTGTACTTGACTGGTTCCCTTTAATGTGACCTTCTCTAAACTTTGACTGCACATGTCCAACTGTTCAGTGTTTCATTACTTTTTGCAAAACTTGCTGTTCTCTAATAAGGAGCCTAATGGCAATAATTCACAACAGATGTTTGATCCATGAATCGCCCAATAAGTTTCGGAGCTCAATTAGAATTCGTATTAAACAGTCCTCCTCCTCATATTGTTCACATTTTGAAATGATGAGGCCAAAACGACACCTAAGAATTGGTCTACAGTATCTTGGCATTGTGAGGCTCCAAGCAGGATGTTCTCATAACAAAGTGACCACTGAGCTTAGAGAGTCACAGAGTGTCATCAGCAATTTGCAAGAGATACAGAGAGACTGACTGCTTCATTGTGAATTGATGGAAGTCTAATCACACTGAGCAGAAATGATGGCAGCCAACGATGTGGCGACTTGAAGGAGAGCACTATGTATCAGTTACTGTTGTCACCAGATGAGCCTTTGATGGTGGTTGTGTTAGTGTGGACAGATGTGTCCATTCAATACAAAACTGCACTGCACTTTGTGAATGGTAGAGTGATAAGCCCTTACTACTTGAATAACATTAATCCAGTCATTTGTGCCTCTGAACAAGCCTAACAAAGGCCTAAATTATTCTTCCTGGACCACAATGCTCAAGCTCATCAAGGTCACATCAGTAGGGAATGGCTGCTGGAGACTAGGGAACCTCAAATAGAGGGGCCTACAATTTCTCCAGATCTGAATCCCATAGAAAACCCAGGAGATCAGCTGAGTCGCTGTGTAGAGGTGTGTAACTCTGTGCTCCAGGACCTAAATGACCTGAGGCCCACCTTTCAAGTAGCGTGAGATGCCATGCCCCAGCAGACAATAACTCCACTTGTGATCAGCATGAGACATTCTTGTCAAGCTGTAATCAATGATCAAGGCCACATAACAAGTTATTGAGACATTGACATTTGGGGAACGGGGGGGGGGGGGGTTTGGGGTCGGCAGATATACCCACCAATTTTGTTTCAATAAGTTGTTTGAGATGAGGGAATTCTCATTGCACGCTTAAATGCCCTACTTTCATGAAAAAAAATATCACTGTAGAATGAACTTTTTATGTTTTCCAAAAAACTTCACCCGGAAGCCAAATATCCCTAACTTTTTGTGAGTTGTGTAGATATTAGATGCAGACAGACATCTAGACACATAATTGTCTAACACCCCAATAATTAATACAATTTCACCCTGTGAAACTTTTTATGATTACATAAATACATTTGAAAGAAAAACATGGGGTCACACCTATTGTTAATGTCTGATGGATACTTTTCCATTACGAACATTGTCGCTTGATGCAGCTGATATCAACACCAACTACCATTACCCCAATTGCCAATGCACCAGAGCAATCGGGAATGCGACACCTCTGGGCAGCTGTGGGCTGGTATTTTAAGGCTATGTGCACATACTGCATAAAATTTCTGCACCTCAAAACTGCACCTTGTGGCAGAAAAACGCATTTCTGGCCGAAAAACACATAAAAAATGTATGCGCGACACATTTTCAATGGCAAAACGAAGGGGAAAATGCAGAAAAGATGTGACATGCTGCTTTTCTCTGCAATCAAAACTGCAGGCAAAAAAGAAACAACGTGCGCACAGTCTTTCTGAAATCTCATAGACTTTACTGGGGAAGAACTATATGCAGTTTAGGGCTACAACCTGCACCCAAAAAGCGCACTGTGTGCACAGGGCCTTAGACTGGGAAGGGCCCAATAACCATGGATCTTCCCAGACTGATATCAGCAGCTCACAGCTGTCTGCTTTACTGTTTGCTACAAAAAATGGGGGGACCCCATGTCTGTTTTGTTCATGTATTTATTTAATTATAAATAGCTGTCCAATAAGCTCCACAGGGTGTAATTTTATTTGGTCTGTCGCTCTCTATTCTTTTTTTCTATAGATTCAACAGAAGAAAGAGACTCTCTTCCCCAATGATTAATGTAAAAATTATTTTTTGATACATCAACTCAAAGAGCCTAACCGTCCCTGTATACATTAGCATAAAGAGGTCTTTAAAGAAAGTATTTCTAAAGATCTTTTATCTTATGCTAATGAACAAGGGCACTAGCACCCTGGGTAGTTAATTCCCCTGGCTAGTCAGCTCCATTAGCATGTTAGTACGTCCCTGTGGGTGTACTAACATGCTAATGGATGTGCAGCGTCCGAGGATGATCTCACTCACCTCTCCGCTGCCATCGCATCCGACAGGGGATTTCAGGTCAGTGCGTATGATCCCGGGGTTTGGGTCATGTGCACTATGAAGCTGGGTGTACGTGTCCTGGCTTCAAATTGAAGTAGTGCGCTTGACCGAAACTCCGGGGTCATGCGCATTGAGCCGAAATTTCCATCACACGCGATGGCAGTTGGAGAGGTGAATGAAATCATCCTCTAACACTGCACATTCATTAGCATGTTAACACAACTACAGGGGAATGCAAACATGCTAATGGAGCCGACTGGCCAGGGAACTAACGCACAGGGTGCTAGTCCCCTCGCTCATTAGCATACGATAAAAGCTCTTTAGAAATACTTTTTCTAATGATCTCTTTATCTAGGGACGATTAGGCAGGGATTAGCAATATACACCCAGAACTGCTCCTGGTTCTGGGTGCATATTGGACCTGACAGGTTCCCTTTAATACACCTGTAACCAATGCAGGAGAATAGTTACCATATTAATGTGCTCCTTTGATGCCTAGGGGGCATTTGACACTCACATTGACACAGAGGTTAAATAGGTTTTTACTATCTACCTCTATAGCAGTCAATGCTGTTTAAAAACACAAGCAAGAAAGCAGGTTTTGTGACGCAATCATAAAAATAAAAAATCCTTTTTCTGCACTTTCACCAAACATTCCTGGTTATATCTATCGGGGCCCTTGTTCAGTTAATTGAGCTTTCAGCATCGCTTCCTTACAGTCCACATAGAGGTTGTCTTTATAGGCTCATCTACACAAAGGATTTCTTATAGTGCCTTCTAACTGAATTACAATTGAAATTTAGTGAATAGCTGGAGCAGAGGACTCTAGTAATTTCTTCCATGGATATAATTGAAATACGGAATAAAGTGGAGGGTTAGGCCGTGTCCTCATGGTAATGTCCTCACTTTGGGAAATGATTGCTTTCCAAATGACAATCATATGCAGGGGTTGACATGGTGCAACCTGTGCGGAGGTAAGGGGGCCACTTCTACCTCCAAACCAAGTGGAATTGTGCATTATGATGAGCTATTGGACTGCAAAGGACCCACGTATTTTTCTTGCACAGGGGCCGTTTTCGGTCTGTGTCCACCAATGACCGTATGATGTGTGATGAAAATGACATTTCTCACTTGTATGTTTATATAGGATGATATTACCACTTTCATGTGGTCATTCCTAATCCCAGGCTAGGACAGTAGAGTCTGGTCTTGCGGATTCTGCTTTGTAATATCGGACTTTTAACTTTTGTTGGGTCTTTCCATATTCTGACTACCACACATAAGGTATTTTGGTTATCGGTAATTTTGTTGATTGTTTTCAGAAATCGAAAGGGAGATGTTAAAGCTGGGGTTTCAGATTTCTTCTTTTCTTACAAGCTCGTAATCTCCCTAGGTGAAACGTGAAGATCCTCCCCTTTGTTTGTTGTGTACTAGTAAATAAAGCATGCGGTTTAGTGCTGATAGATGGCGGAGTTTGATTTCCACAAGTCATGTGTGCTAAGGGTACGCAGTAGCTGGCCGCAGGTAAGGCGATACCGTATAGCCCAGAATGAGACAAGATCATGACCATTTTACTGGAGTTGGTTTCATAGAAAAAGCTTTTCTTGTGCCAAGGAGGAGTTGTTGCTTTTAGGACAACTAAAAAAAAAAAAGTCTAGAATTTGGATTTCCATTTGTATGAAACGTCAGCAGATCATATATGACGCATATAGCACACTTGTTCAGTATGTCGCCCTATCGCACACACTACAACGCTGCTCACAATCTTCATTTATCCATATCTGAGTCGTTACATGGAGCATTTATAAGTTTATTGTACAACCAAATGTTTCAGATTTTATACAGAACTTATTTTTTAATATTATATCAAAACGACAGATAAAAATTATATTCTATTCCCATACCATCCAAATTTGGAAAAATAGAGCGTTGGGATTTCTGGATTTATTTTTTGTTCATTCATAGTTGTAGCAGCCCGAATTTTTATATAAGCTTCACTATATGACGTGTTGAATTTTTTTTTCTTTTTGTTTTTTTTTTATCTGTAAGGTTGCTAAAAGGGAATCTGTCACCAGAGAGCAGCGTGGTGTAGAGGCAGAGACCCTGATTCCAGCGATGTGTCACTTACTGAGCTGTTTACTTTAATTTTGAGAAAATCAATGTTTTCTCTGCTGCAGATCTAGCAGTTATACAGAGCTCATGAATATGCTGGACTATCTGACAGCAGGCTTAGTAGTCCTGTAATGATAATCTACTGCTGATTAAACAGTGATTTTATCAAAACTACACTAAGCAGCCCAGTAAGTGACACATCGCTGGAATCAGGATCTCTGCCACTACATTATGCTTCTTTCAGATTAGGTTGCAAAAACCTGGTGACAGATTCACTTTTAAATACGGAGTTTCCTGCAGTTATCTGCACCACGCTACAAAATAAATAAATCTTGTCTTGTTGCATTTTTTTTGTCTTTTCCGCCTTATTCAATGCATGTTTGGTACAGATGTGAAACCACATTTTTAATTGTTTTTATAGTACAGAAAAGCTTTTTTTAGACTCATTTTTTTCTTTAGGCTCACATAAAAACTTCTAGAGAAAAAAACAAACCGCAAGAGTTAAGCAGTGTCTTTAGACGCAGAATGGGTGCAGCTTTCATGAAATCACATCCACTTTGGAGCGTTAAACACAGTAGAATTTCTGTGCAAAAAAGGCAGCAGAAAAAATACAGTATTTGCAATGTGAAGTCGGAAAATAAGCAGGAAAAAAAAATTTTTAAGTGCAGAATCAAAGCTTTTCTGTCCTCTAAAAAAATCATTAAAAATGCGGAACTCACATTTGCACGAAAAAACCCCCGCATCAAATAAGGGTGAAAGGTCATACGCAGTAATCATAGAATATTGTTATTGCGTTGCATGGTGCAGTAAAAAAACTCCCCATTTAAGCTGTGTGTGAACAAGGTCTTAAAAAATGTTGTTTAATAGAGAAAAATAATCGCATATTTTTTACAACATTTACAAGTCACTGTAAATAATCTGATCGTTGTGTTGTGCAGGTCATTATGATTACAGGGATACCGAATTTGTCCGTTTTACCTGCTGACTTGTCATGTTTATTATTTTTTCAAAAAGCACATAAAAATGTAATTGTTTGTTTTTAATAATTTTTTAGTAATTTTATAAGTTTTGGGTTTTTTTTTTCTCTCTAGAGTACAGAGTAGTGTTGAGCGGGTAGCTAACTATTTGTACTCGCTATGCTCATAATGTGTACTGTCACTACTCGTGTATTCTTTCCGAACAGTGTAATACTCACAATGTAACGAGTAACTGAATTCCGCACTATATGCTACTCGCACGAATAGTACGACATTCGGGCCACTCATTACTTTGCAGGTTTTTCCCCATTGACTTGCAATGAACACGCTATTCAGAATGAATACGCGAGTATTAGACAGTGCATGTTATAAGTATAGTGTGTACGA
This sequence comes from Anomaloglossus baeobatrachus, assembly GCF_048569485.1. NCBI lineage: Eukaryota > Metazoa > Chordata > Amphibia > Anura > Aromobatidae > Anomaloglossus > Anomaloglossus baeobatrachus. The sequence continues at coordinate 737,804,893 of NC_134353.1, forward strand.
ATAGTTAGCTACTCGCTCAACTTAGTGCAGAGGCATAGAGATACATTGTACATAGATTATATTAGTAGACAGAAATATACTACTATCTGTGGCGTCTGAGCCTTGAATGCAGCTTCAAGTACACAAAATTCTCTCAGTGATATCACCAGAGCCTGTGGCCCAAAGGTTTATCTGCTGCCTGCAATTCTAGAGATTGTGGGCTCAAGTTCCTGTCACAAAAAGCAGAGAAAATTATATTTTTGATATTTTGTTTTTATTAGTTTTATAGGAACAAGACAATCTGATTATTTCTTCACCTCTAGAATACAGGTACTTAAAACAGATAAACAAATGTATCTCTATGTACCAGTATAATTTAAAAAAAAAAACAAACCAAAAAACCTATACAAATACCCGGATTCCTCATTGAACCTTTAGCTCTTTATGCAGGTAGATTTCCCATCAGTAGTATTAGGGTACTTTCACACTTGCGTTGTTTTCCTTCCGTTACAATCCGCCCTTTTGGAAAACAGCTGAATCCGTTAACGGATTCCGCTGTTTCCCAAAGACTTGTATGGTTGACAGATTGTGCCAAAAAAACCTGCGTTGCTTCCGCTGGGCGACTCTCCGTTGCTTTCGCCCAGCGGGAGGAACGCAGCATGTAACGTTGTTTTGAGCAGCGGAATCCTCAGGATTTCACTGCGCATGCTCTTCTTTTTTTTTTTTTCTTTTTTTTTTAATCACAAACTTTATTTTGTCTCGCGGTGGCCGAACGTTCAGCTGAGCGCCCGCCGGCATGCCCGGCCGCTGGCAAGTGACAGCGGTCAGCTGATCGCCCACCCGCCGGCATGCCTGGCTGCCGGCAAGTGAGAGCGGTCGCTGAGCGCCCGGCCGCCGGCAAGTGACAGTGCTCAACTGAGCGCCCGCCTGCGGCATGCCCGGCCGCCGGCAAGTGACAGCGCTCAGCTGAGCGACCGGCCGCCAGCTATTGAGAGCGATCAGCTGATTGTTCACAATAGTCTGCTGCCGGTAAAACTGTAAAGAAGAAAAAAAAAATAAAAAAAAAGCTTTCCGTTCTACGATCCGTAGCATCCGTTGTGCCATTATATGCAACGCATCCGTTGCATCTGTAACACAACGCAATGCTACAGAAGCCGTCCAACGCAAGTGTAAAACTAGCCTTAGTAGTCATGATGGTGGAGAAGTGTCAGATTTATTTGTATTTGTAGTTTTCCATTTGCCAACCAGGACGTTTTGTCCTCATTCTAACACAAAAATTGTGTTTTTTTAACTGAGCCTTACCAACTTCAAATTGTAGTAAAAGTTAAATGGAAATAGTAAAAAGGCATAAAACAATGAACGCTCTATGCTGCTGTTCAGTCAGCAAATGTTCCAAGTCACTTAGTGGCACAGCATTACAGAGCGCAGCATAAGGCAGACGCTTATTAATGGTGTAGTTGTCAGTCAGAGACTAAACAATGAGGTTGTATGTTCTTCAGCTTGATATCACCATTAATGTTTGGCAGATTATCATTATGTAGCTCATGAAGCAACAACGCTAGATTTGGCAGCAGACGGGAGACAACAAGCACTGGAGAGAGGCTGCCCACTGACCTTGAAAATCGGCCCCACTGGGTCCGTATATACATTAAGGCTGAATGTCTGCATAGTGTTACTTCGGAGGCAGGTTTCATAGTAGCAGCTTCACTGTCTAACACTTGTCAGGCTTCTCCTGCCCTTGCACTAATCCTGGTGGCTGAGCCTAACCATTTGATCGAGATCTGAGTATTAATAATTCAGGTGCACCACTTGCACCGAGATTTAAGCTCCTTATTCTAATAGACTTGTTTGTCTGATCTCTTAAGCTGCCATTTCACTTGCTTCATTTAAGACCTTCTATGCTGGAGTGGACTATATTTATGTTCCTTCATACTGTAAAGCCAAGGTGCCCAATTCTACAAAGTTTTGTGGCGTGCATGTTGAACACCTGTACATGATGATCCTTCAAGTCTGTTCATAAAGAACCAAATATGAGTAATTTTATACATTATATTTGCTGGCCATAACATTCATCAAGTTAAGCATTAATTTACTGATAAATTGCATGAATAAAATACCTAAACATTTAATTCTGTGCAAAATGGTAAAAATCTAACGTTTATAAATACTTACCTTAGAGTTCCTCAACCCTCTCTTTCTGCCATTGTTTGCTAAATGCCATCTTTCTGTACATACATGCCGCAATGTGTCGTTCATTGACACATTTTGTGAGCCGGCCAGCCCGTCATGGTCCACTGTACTGGCATTACTATGGCTGACACATCACCAAAGCGGCTTTGAGTTGGCCAAACCCTTTGTCGTGAGGGGTTGTAGCTAGATGCAGCGGGGCCCAACCACCTTCAGTAACAAATTCTAAGGGAAATACTTCTTAAAAAATATCTTAAAAGTACACTTAACACAAAAAGTAAAGAACTATCACTGCCCTTCCTCCTGTCATCTGCTCCTTTTATTTTATTTTTTCCCCATATTAAAATGAAATTGAGAAATATATAAAGCAATCTTCTGTTTGTCTCAGGAGGTCAGCCCTGTCCCGTCTCCCTATTGTAGGTGTGACTGTAAGACAGCTGGCTGTAACAGAAGCCTCTATTTTTTTTGCTCTGTTTGCAAAAGAATAGATTTCTAAATTCAGCCGTTTTAGTTATGTTTCGGCTGCTGACTGATCACCAGGAGCTTATCCCCTGCTTTCTGGACAGGATTTTTCAAGATCATTTCCGGGATCCTTATGGAAACGTTTTGCCTAATAAGTAATAACAAAGAGTTAAGGGAACTTTATTATTTTTGTTTAAAGGGATCCTGTCTGATCTACAAATTCTTTTAACCTGCAGGTTAATAGGGTTTCAAAGCTGCCCAACTACCAGGAGGAAATTTAATTTTATTCCTCCTGGCAGCCTCCGTCTTTCATTCGTAGCGGCACAGCTGGCGCAGCTTTGGTCACTGCTCTGTAATGGAGAGTGGCAGCTCTAACCAATACAAAGTTTGCACACATCTAGTTTTGTTTTGGTTTTCTTTGTTCTTCTTGGAATGTACACATTGTAGATTCAGCCTGAAGGCAGCAAAACCACAAAGGAACATATATGGGAAAAAATGAAGAAAAGAGCATGTGTGAAACAATCTAGAAATGTATTAAACCTTAGAATCCACAAAATACCCCCGTTTTACTTTGAGAATATGGCAAGGGGGTGTAAAGCTGTCAAGTAGCTTCATCCGTACATCATCTAGAATGTCTTTCAAACAGTCTTTCAGGAGCTCCCAGTGGTGCTGAGCACTTGTTGGCTGTTTTGCCTTCACTCCACGATCCTACTCATCCCAAACCATCTCAATTAGATTGAAGTAATTTAATTGTGAAGTTCATGTCATCTGATGCAGCACGCATCCCTCTCCTTGCTGGTTATATTGTAAACCCCTTACATGGCCTAGATATTTGTTTGGGTTATTGTCATGTCTTGCTGTGGTAGCCATGCTGGATGAGTGTACTGCAAATTTGGAAAAAATCGCAAACAGTGTATTTTTCCAACCCCATCACACCTTCCCATACATGTCTGATGGTGGACAACACATGTACAGTAGAAAACATCCGTTTACCTTTTCTGCATCTTACAAACATATGGATGATCTATTGTCTAGTTCTTGTGTTGCTTGTCTCAAGTCGCTTTTTCCTGTTTCTATTCCCTGGTAGTGGCTTCTTTGCAGGGAAGTGGCTTCTATGCAGCATTTTGAGTATAAGGCCTAAGACACACGGCATAAAAATCGGAGCGAGTGGAGTGCGATAAAACATCGCATTCTATTTGGACCAATATTACTCTGTGCCAGCACCCATGAGCGATTATTTTCTCAGCCCTAATCGGACTGAGAAAATAGTCGCAGCATGCTGCGGGTGGAATGCGATCCTTGTTTCTCTCGCACCCATTCAAGTCCATAGGGCGAGAGAAAAATCGCACTGCACTCGCAGTACACCAGTGTAATTCGAGTGCAGAGCGAGAATGGCAAGCTGCCAGCGTGAGCCGAGTGTCATGCGAGGATCACAGTAGTCCCTCGTGTGGCCCCGGTCTAAAGCCCTGCTTCTCAGTCTCTTCTGGACAAGTTTAATGTAGAGATTTGATGTCTGCATCATTTATCGGGGCTGTTATCTGAGGTACTGTCAATTTGTGTACTCTGAGGCTGGTAACTGATGAACATATCCTCTGCAGCAGAGGTTATTACTAGTTTTAGCCCTTGTGGGAGAAAGCTTTATCATATACCTTATTTTATTTCACACTTGTTTCCTTGAGTGTTACTTCTTTGTTTTGTTACCTCCAATCTGAGTCTACAATATGCACTTTCAAAATAAGAACAAGTAAAACCATTAATGAACAGGTGTGTCCATACTTTTGGCTAGTTTTGTATGCATATAGCCCAAAAAAGCAGGTGAACAATTAAATTAGATATAATGCGGTTTACATAGGTTTAAAAAAGACTTGGGTCCATCAAGTTTAACCTTTCTTCACCAGTATACATTCTTTGTCACTACATTATCTATAACCCTCAATGCCATTTTTGCTGAGGAAAACATCCAGTCCTTTTTTAAAAGCTGTTAAAGGGTTTACAATTACTACCTCCTGCGGTAGGACATTCCATAGTTTGACTGCTCTATCAGTAAAGAACCCTTATTTAGCTACCTGAATCTCCTTTCTTCCACCAGTAGCAAGTGCCCACTGGTCCTTTGCATAGTCTGTTTAAACAAGGTAAATGTAGACATAAAGCAATATCAAGAATAACATGTAAGTATACAACAGCTGAAATAAGTATTAAACATATTACCAATTTTGTAAGTAAATCTATTTCAAAGGTGCTATTAATATCAGTCAGAAACATCCCATTCAATCCACACATGCAAAGAACTCAAACCATAGATGTCAATAAATTAAGTTATGTGTAATAATAAGAAATTACACAGGGACAAAGTATTGAAGTGTCAAAAGCTACAGAGTCATGGCACCAGCTGAAATCTATTAGTTACTAGAAAGCAGTCCTTCCACTTAGTGAAAAATGTTAGTTGGTTCAATTGATGGTCTATAAAAAGACATCTCATTACTTGTGTGGCACCTTGGTAATATCTCCTAATGGGGAAAAAAACAGTGAGCGGTCTCAAGACCTTATTGTTGCAAAACACACTGATGACATTGGTTACAGAAGAATTTCTAAACTACTGAAGGTTCCAGTGAGCACTGTTGGGGCCATAACCTGGAAGTGGAAAGAACATCATTTCACCATAAACCAGCCAAGATCAGGTGCTCCCCGCAAGGTTTCAGACAGAGGAGTGAAAAGAATTATCAGAAGAGTTGTCAGAGAGTCACCTGTAAAGCACTACAGAAACACCTGGAATCAGCAGGTACAATTGCTTCAAAGAAAACAATAAGTATTGCACTCATCCTCCATGGCCTGTATGCATGCTCACGACGCAAGACTCCGTTGCTGAACAAAGCATGTTTGAGGTTTGCTCAACAACATTTAGTAAAGCCTGGGAGATACTGGGAGAATATAATCTGCTGATATGAGACCAAAATTGAACTCTCTGCATGCACACCATGTTTAGAGGCCAAAACACACTGCATATCACCTCAAAAACACCATACCAACAGTGAAGTTTGGAGGTGGTAACATCATGATGTGGGGCTGTTTTACAGCATATGGCACTCTCAAACTTCATGAAATTGAAGGATGGATGAATGGACAAATTAACAAAGACATTCTTGATAAAAAATTAGCTGCCATCTATCAGGATGATGAAATTAAAATGAGGGTGGACATTTCAGCAAGACAATGATCCCAAACACACAGCCAAGGAAACTACATTTGTTTCATACAAAGATAATAAAGCTGCTAGAATGGTCCAGCCAATCACCTAACTTTAATCCAGTAGAAAAGTTATAGAGGGAACTAAATTCAAAAATCATACAAGGAGCCCACAGAACCTTCAGGATTAGAAGAGTGTTTGTGTGCAAGAATGAACCAAAATCACACCCGAGCAATGCAAGCTACTAGTTTCTCCATACAGGAGGTGTCTTCAACCTATCATCACCAACAAAGGCTTTTGTACAAAGTACTAAATACATTTCAGTAAGCATGTTCAATACTTGTCCCTGTGTTATTTCTCATTATTACACATCACTACATTTTTAGACATCTATGGTTTGATTGGATGAGTTATTGACATTTGGTGAGAAATTCATGTCAATAGCACATTTAGAAATATATGTCCTTAGAAAGTTGGTGACGTGATCAATACTTATTTCTCCTGCTGTATATAATAGTACAACAATAACTCATATAGGACAAAGAGTATAAATAAAAGGGTTATATCCCTGTTGGCATGTGGAAAGATGGTTCACCTTTTCTTTCTCACCAGTGATGAGGGTTTCTCTTCTAGTACACGGTTATGTACAGTATCTGAGTTTTGAACACTACTTGTGTTGTCTGTGCAGAAGTGTCTTATCCATCTGTGGAGTATATTTCTGTTTGCATTCTATATACTTTGAATGTACAGTTATATTGGTACATGTAGTCTCTTCATTCCTATACTTCTGGCTCCGGTCTACATGTTTTGACTGGCACTAGTGGTGCTCACTAATCTGGTATTGGTTCGAGCACTGTTTAGTGGCACACACCGTTGGCCTCTGTGTGTTGCCACATCCTGCTCTGTGCCGCTTATTTATGGTTTTGTGTGACGAAATGAAAAGCGAAGTTTGAGTTTCTTTCATAGAATATACTGTATCCTAAATTACTCTGAAATACACGCTATACGGGGCTTTTAGAGCATGTTGTAGGTGATGTTGCTGCCCGTTCACCAACCAGCAAACTGGAAAAAAATTCCAAGAGCGGTGAAATAGCAATTAAACAAGTACACTTGCACAAATTATTGGGGGGGGGGGATTTTTTTTTAATTTATGATGTTCACTATATGGTAAAACTGACCTGGTATTATGATTTCCCAGGTCAGTATGAGTGTTTAGATAGCAACCATATAAAAAAAAAAAAAACGAAAACCACAAAACACTTTTGTCGCCATTTTTTGGATCCTGTAACGCTCTAATTTTTCAGGTTCTGGGGTTGTGTAGCGGGTTATTTTTTTGCATCTTGTGCTGATGTTTTTAATCATACTATTTTTGGGTTGATACAATGTTTTTATCGCCTCTTATTGCATTTTAATGCAATTTTGCAGAGACCAAAAAAAAAACCCGTAGTTCCGGTGTTTTGTGTTTATTTTTTTTTTGTTCGTTTTTTTCCTCACTACGCCCTTTACCAATCAGATTAATTGATTTTATATTTTGATTGGGCATTTGTGAATGTGGCGATGGCAAATGTGTATTGTTATTTAATTATTATTTTTTATTTTCAATTGTACAAAAGGGAGTGATTTTGAGCTTTTTGGGTTTTTTTTAATTATTTTTTCATTTATTTTTTTTTACATTTTTTTTTTATTGGCTTTAGTAGTCTCTTTAGGGGACTTGAAGTGAACACTGCAAACACTTCTGCTGTTCTGAGTGATGCTTCAACATCTTTCTGAACAGCAGAAATGCTGATCTCCTATAAATGTCGGCATTCACAGGAAGTGAGTTATGACAGCAGCAGGGGTCATCAGCTGACCCCATGCTGTCATGACAACCCATCAGTGCCCTGTGATTGCGTAACGGGGCCGCCGATGACGGCAGAACAGCGTAATCCCCTCTGGAGTGTGTTAGATTGTGGTGTCAGCACACAATCTAGTTAACAGGCACGGGTGGATCTTCGATCCTCCCTCACCTGTTAGCTGCACGTCTGCTGATCAGATCAACAGACATTCAGGGAATAATGTGGGCTCGCACGAATAGTCCCTTGGATGTATGTGTAGTGTTAGCAGGAAAAACAATGTCAAAGTATGCAAGTTTTTTATGCATCTTTACTTGAATTTATTTGGGTGAAAACTGCTGATGGAAGTGACATGCATCAGATTTAAAAAAAAAAAACAAAAACTTGATATTTGCAAGGAAAAAATAAGCAGCATGTACATAAGATTTTAGAAATGAAATTCACTTTTACTATAAAATTTATGGGTTTTTTTCCGCAGGGAAAACAGTGGCAACAACAAAAACGTGTGGACAAGCCCTTAGGGGGGGGCATAAGGTTTTGTCACTCTCTACCGCCTCCCGCTTTCTGCCTGCTCACAATAGGCATAGCATTAGCCTCTGTCTAGAATACATACAAAAAAGCACACTGGCTGCAAAATCCTATAGAACAAGTAAAGCTACTGCTGGAAAATAGCAAAAATTGCAAAGTTGTAGCTGGTGAAAGAGAAGCAGTCAGAGGTGGATATGAGGGGTTAATAGCGCCTGATCTGTGTCCCACATTTACCCTGAACTTGTCAAGCTAGTGACTGATTGAGCTGGTTCTCTAGTGACACAGGGGTTAGCATTCACTCTAGTATCAGCAGGCTTGCTTCCAAGGTCTGGGATTTAACAATGACGTAGTAATCCTTCATTTCACACTGTTTTGTTGTATTGAATGATTAACCGTACAATTTTCCGTTTCCTTCTTCCCCCTCAGGTTTGTTTGAATATGGCCGTAATTGGTCTGCCATTGCGAGAATGGTGGGCTCCAAAACAGTGTCCCAGTGCAAGAACTTTTACTTCAACTACAAGAAGAGGCAGAACCTAGACAGCATCCTACAGCAGCACAAACTGAAGATGGTAAGAGGCCGCCACGCGCTGACGTGGTGTTTATTTTTTGCAGTATATATCTGAGTATATACAGTATGTGCAAGTGTGTGTGTGTGTGTGTGTGTGTGTGTGTGTGTGTGTGTATATGTATGTATATAGATGTGTCCATAAAATGTCTGTCCCTAAAAGGTGTGTATGTATGTGTACATTCATAAATGTGTGTGTATACTGTATATGTCTATGTATGTGTATTGTATTAATCTGCATGTTTATTGTTCATATCTCAACTTTACTTTTATTTTGGACATTTGGAGCATGTAATATTCCTTCTCCGATTGTAAGAGGCAAATATGAATATAATGTAGTGCAGCTCGGGCCCATTACCTATTAACCGCCCAGTAAGCTGGACTGCAGATATAGCTCACCTCTGACCTGTGGTTAAAGCTCACCTGCACCCTGAAGCTTGCACACTGTAGCAGTAGCTTATCTGCAACCTGAAATCTTGTCACTTATATATCCATTTATACACCTGAAAGCATTATATGTATGTTATGATTTTTTTTTATTTTTTATTACGTGATCTGTGATGATAGGCCCATGACCATCTATGAGCCCAAGTTGGCCATTCACAGAAGATGGCTGATGGCCGAGTGCTTGTTTGGCAACAGCCGTCTTCCTTCTTCCTGTTGAAGACTCCTGTCATCCATGGAGATGAAATTAGACCTCTGTGTTGTTAATGCAGAGGCACAATGATTGGATTACTTCTGTTATTTTAGTAGTAGGGGCTTGTTACTATCAATCACAAAGTGTAGGGCAGTTCTGTAGTCACTAAACACACCTGCCCCTACTGTAACACCACACCACCGAAGGCTCGACTGGTGCCAAAAATGGCTGATGTATAGGGCCCTCCTTGATGTCTCCCAACATCGTTAGTGGCCGTAATTTCTCCTCAGCATGAATCAACTTTCATCATTGAACAGCACAGAGGCCCACAGGTCCTTCATCCAGCAAGATGATATCTGTGCTTGGTGGTGCCTGCAGGTTGTCTAGTACGTAGATTACGCTGATGTAACCTGTTTCAAATGGTCTGACGTGACACTTTGGGTGCCTCTCACTGCCCTTAAATGTGCCTGGAGTTGTGTGGCATTCATCATTCAATTTCGAAGGGTATTGTTCACAACAAATTGGTCATGAGTGTGGGAGGTTGTCAAAAGATGACCACTTCTATGGCTTTATTTAACGCTTCCAGTCTCTCTGTATCTCTGTTGCAACCGTCTGATGACACTGTGTGACAATCTAAGCTCAGAGGCTATATGAGAAAAGCCTGCTTGAAGTCTTGCAATGGCAAGGTACTGTTGATCAATTCGTAGGTGTCGTCTTGGTCTCATGATGGGAAAATGTGAACAGCATGATGAGAAGTACTGTGTAAATACCAATTCTAAAAGGACTGTGTAAATACCAATTCTAATTGAACCCCAAAATTTATTGGGCGATTTATGGATCAAACACCTGATGGGAATTTTGCTGTTAAGCTCCTGGATAGAACAGAAAGTTGTGCAAAAAGTAGTGACACATTGAACAGCTGTACATGTGCATTCAGAAGTTTAGAGAAGGTCACAGTAAGTTCACCTGAAAAGGTTAGAGAGCATTTGAGGATCATCCTGAAATTTCACCCGAAATCTAATTTTCACTAAGTATGAGTAGTGTAAATGTCTTATGAGGAAATCCCTTTGAAAGGTTGTTTTTTGTTAACAGACTTTGGATAATTATTTGGACAGTGTTTGTTGTCTAGAAGAGCATTCAAACATTTGTAAAGCTGAAGAGGAGGTTGTCAAATTGGGGGAAATTAATAACACTTGGGCTATGTTCACAAAGTTGTTAATGTACATGCTAACCAAGTGTATAGGGTTAAAGTATTTTACATTACCAGAGAGTCGTTTTGTCCTCCCTCTGGCTTATATACCGTACATAAGTTATTTTATCGAATAGTGCTGTAGACTACGCTATTCCATAGAATGATTGATATACTGTAAGAAAAAAATGGATTTTGCATGTTTTCTCCTACATTGCGGCTTCATAGGTGAAGCATGCTACTTCTGTTGTCCTTCTCAATAACTGCTTTACATATACAGTGTGTCCACCCATATCCTGTCCACTGCCATTAACTTGAGAATGGCGGCAGCTATAGGCATATAGGCATAGAACTGGTGTCTAGGTATAGTAAAGTAGCCATGAGCTATGCAATGAAAACACCTATAGTGCCACCTGGTGGAAAACAACGGAGTTATGCAGGCGTCACACATTCCGATCTATCGTGCGATCGCACAAGCGATCGTACCCGCCCCCGTCGTTTGTGCGTCACGGGCAAATCGCTGCCCGTGTCGCACAAAGTCGTTAAACCCCCGTTACACGTACTTACCTGCTGAGTGATCTCGCTGTGGGCAGCGAACATCCACTTCCTGAAAGGGGTGGGACGTTCAGCGTCACAGCGACGTCACACAGCCGCCGGCCAATAGAAGCGGAGGGGCGGAGATGAGCGTGACGTAAACATCCCACACACCTTCTTCCTTCAGCATTGCCGGCGGCCGCAGGTAAGCTGCAGTTCATCGTTCCCGGGGTGTCACACGGAGCGATGTGTGCTACCCCGGGTATGATGAACAACCGGCGCAGGGAAGAATAAACTATTTTTTAAAAATAAACGACGTGTAAACAATACACGATTTGTAACCGATTTGCAATCGTTCTGAGATGCTCGTAGGTGTCACATGAAACGACGTCCCAAACAATGCCGGATATGCGTCACGAAAACCGTGACCCAGACGACCTATCGCACGATGGATCGTCTCGTGTGACGCCCGCATTATCATTTTTATCTAAAAAATGGAACGAGATAGAGAACAAAAGTGAATTACAAAGTTGTAGGGCATCATCAATTGAATACGAATCGACACCTTGCATACAGAAATGCTATGATTAGAACGTGGAAAAGGCTGCGGACGTGAAGTGATACCTCATGGAGACCTTCTTACAAGTCATTGGGTATGGTGGCTGCGTGGAGTGGCCTCCACGCTCACCTGACCCCATTGGACTTATTTCTGTGAGGTCATATCAAAGAGCAGGTGTATGTGACCCCCTCCACCAACATTGCAGGACCTACAACGACATATCACAGATGCTTGTGCAAACGTGTCACCTACCATATTGCACAACGTGTATGTACAGTATGCTGTCCAGAGTCCAGATGTCCATTGTGCAGCTGATGGTGGCCACTTTGAGCATCAAAGTTAAATGAGTGCCATATACATGACCAGCATTCAATGTTTTGGGGGGGTCATGGGTTTCATATCATAGCATTTCTGTATGCAAGGTGTTGATTCATATTGAATTGATGATTCCGTACAATTTATTTCACTTTTTTTCTCTCTCGTTCCGTGTTAAAGATAAAAATGCTAACTCCGTTGTTTTCCACCAGGTGGCGCTATAGGTGGTTTCATTGCGTAGCGCATGGCTACTTTACTATACCTAGACACCACTTCTATGCCTATAGCTGCCGCCGTTCTCAAGTTAATGGCGGTGGACAGGATATGGGTGGACACACTGTATGTCTGGTGTATGTGTTAAAAAGGGGCCATAGCCCGGATGTGACCAGCGCCTTACTTTCCTTGTCTTGTGTTGCTATTGTGCTATTGAATACTAATATGTTTTTACCAAATGTGTCTATGAGGCTTCTATATACTGGGGACATAAAATGACACAGCAGATTCCCATGGTTCTTTAAAAATTGTATTGGATCTCATTTTAACATCAGATAACACATTTCAAAATCTCCCCACATAATTTTTTTTCTTGTGTTGTACTTTTCCATCTTCAGAAAAATAAGCACAGACGGTCTAGGATTGTGCCAGCAAGTGTAATAACCCGAGAACACGGAGTGTTGGGATTCTTAGAGATCTGTCTGCTTGTTGCTGGTATTCTGTCGGTTCTGTTAATAGGAGGGGATAAATGTAGACTTGCTAATAATGCATATTTTTATGTCCAACTGGATGGACAATTGATGTGGGAACAGAGTTGTTAACGAAGCTAATCTTATAACCTTCATTTTAAATAATCAGTTTCAACATTGCCAATTTCTACATTCCTTAGTAGAGAAGAGGTGTGTAACACACCCATACAGTCTGGACTAAATACTGTCGTACACACTTTGATAGCATATGTCGTGCGACTGTAAGAGGTTAAATGGTCTCTGTTCTTTTAACAAACTTGTTACAGCAAAAATATATAACTAATATCATGTAGAATATATTAGCTACATTTTTTTTTTCTCCGCTTATGAGCCACTTCTTTCCCCCCCATTGCCTCGTAAACTCCTCATTCACTCTGAAAAACATTAGGCCGTGTGCGCACACTGAGTTTTTTTCCCCTGTTTTTGCTGCAGAAAATGTTCATAACCTTGCTGCAGTCTTGCCCCAGCAAAACCTATGGGGAAAAAAAATGCTGTGCGCACACTGCGTTTTTTTTACCTACAGGTTTTTGCTGCAGAACTTCTGCAGCAAAAAGAATGAGCATGTCACTTAATTTCCGCAGGTACCTTCCGTTTTTTGCCATAGAAATGGTAAAAAACTGCAGGTACCAACCCGCGGAAAAACCGCATTCAAAACCGCAGGTGCGTTATTACCGCGATTTTTGCTACGGGTGTGGTATTCTGCCAGAGGGTGCGGATTTTTCTTAAGAAAAAGTTATTTCCCAGTGCGCACAGGACCTAAATCCATCTCCTTCATGAAAAAAGATTCTGCCAGCTCACTGAGGAATTAGATTCCAGCTGTCATGGAGAAGGTGGAAGGATGTAGTGAAATGGAGAAGTCCGAGAGGCTTTATTGAAGAAAGTGACCATAGAGTCATAGTACCTACTTAAACATATGTGCACATAATATGCAGATACAGTGGAACCTTGGTTAACGAGAACAATCCGTTCTGGGAGTGTGCTTGTTAACCAAGTTACTCGTTCAACAAAGGAAGATTTCCCATAGGAAATCATTGCAATTCAGATGATTCATTCCACAACTTGTTAAATGTCCCATCCTGGTCCCCTATTGTGCCATTCCACAAACGCACAAACACGCACAAACTCGCACAAACTCGCACAAGCACACACACATATTATGCTCACCTTACCTTCCGTTCCATCGCCGGTCTCCTGGGACTTGCTGTTTGCCGGTACAGGCTGTGTATCGGGTTACCATCGCGACGAGGGCGGAACTTCCGCTGCCAGAGCGCTGACGTCAAAGGCAGGATCTGCTAGCCTCTGATTGGCCACCGCGCTGCCTTTGAGTAGCGGTGACAGCTGAAGTTCCTGCCTCGTCACGTTGGTTGCGGATACACATCCTTGAGCGGCGAACTACAGGACCCAGGAGGCCGGCGATGAAATGGAAGGTACACAGATTATGCTCACCTTACCTTCCGTTCCATCGCCAGCCTCCTGGGTCTCATAGTTCTACAAGAACCATCTGGCTGGCGATGGAGCGGAAGGTAAGGTGAGCATAATACTGTATGTGTGTGCGTGCGTGTTTGTGTGTGTTTGTGTGGACTGTAAGAGCGGGTCAGAGCATGGTGGATGTACGGAACCAGAAGTGTGTGCGGTGAGTATTTTGCTCATACAGCAAAGCTTTCTCGTAAACTGAGTTACAAATTTACAGAAAGCTTTGCTTGTTAAGCGAAATTCTCGTTAACTGGGTTGCTCGTTAAGCGAGGTTCCATTGTACTCCTTTTTGAAAACTTTCATACAGTAGGTGAAATAAGTATTGAACATGTCAACAATTTTTTAAATAGACTTCTATTGGTACTATTCTATAGGTGCTATTGACATGAATGTGACGAGATGTCAGTAACAAACCTTCCAATCCACATTGGCAAATTAATAAAACCATAGATGTCCATAAATTAAGTTGTGTGTAATAATGAAAATGTACACCGGGAAAAAGTATTGAGGTGCAAAAAGCCACAGTCAATCTCATGATGGGTAAAATTAGGGAGCTGTGTCAAGACCTTTACAACCTTATTGATGTAAAACATACTGATGGGATTGGTTTCAGAAGAATTTCTGAATGACTGAATCTTCCAGTGATCACTGTTGGCGCCATAATCTGGAAGTGGAAAGAACATAATTTAACCATAAACTGACAACGACCAGGGTCTCCCCGCAAGATTTCAGACAGCGGAATAAAAAGAACTATCAGAATAGTTGTCCAAGAGCCAAAGACCCCCTGTGGAGAGCTATAGAAAGACCTGAAATCACCAGGTGTAATTGTTTAAAAGAAAACAATAAGTAATGCACTCAACCTCCACGGCTTGTATGCACACTCTCCACTCAATATTCCATTACCAAGCAAAAAGCATGTTCCCAAGTGTTTAAAGTTTGCTTAACAACATCAATTGAGACTAAAAATTAACTCTTTGGATGACATACGTATGTTTAGAGGCCAAAAGGCACTGCATATTGCCCCCAAAACACCATACCAACAGTGAAGTTTGGAGGTGAGAACATTATGATGCGGGACTGCTTTTCAGCATACCACACCAGCAAACTGTATGTCATTGAATGAAGGATGAACGGTCAAAGGAAGCAAGACATTCTTGATAAAAATCTTCTCCCATCACTCGGGATGATGAAGATGAAACAAGGGTGAACATTCCAGCAAGACAATGATTCCAAATATACAGCCAAGGAAACTCTCAGTTGGTTTCAGACAGAAAATAAAGCTGCTAGACTGGCCCAGCCAATCACCTGACTTTAATCCAATAGAAAATTTATGTCAGGAACTAAAGCTCAAAGTTCATAGAAAGATCCCACAGAACCCTCAGGATTTGAAGAGTGTTTGTGTGGAAGAATGGCACAATATCACACGTGAGCAATGCATGTGACTAGTTTCTTCAAAGTAAATATAAAAAAGAAGAGAGCGCATATGAGAAGCACCCGTGGAATAACTAGAGTTTTTATATAGAAAACTACTCACTTTAGGAGGTTGTGCGCCCCCGCAGAACCCCAGTTGTAGGTTTATAGATCCTCCAGGTAAGGGGATCCTCTCCACTTTTGTTACCGCTGGTTTGGTTGCTGGGTCCGGGCTTAGTAATGCTCCAGGCTCCTTGAATCCACTGGCACCATGGATCTTGCAGCACCTGTGCAATCTTCCGTCCTCCGGCTAGGGTGTTCTGATTAAACTTGGCAGGTCCTTCAATCTAAGCAGCTTCCTTCCGAATTTCCCTTTGAGGGAGTAGGCATAAATGGAGATAGGTGCTTCTGTCTGTTGGAGCGCTATTGAAGTAACTGCCAGTTGTTTAAAGGTAATAATCTTTAATCTGAACTCCTGTTATTACACTACGCGTTTCAGCAATCCACTTTTGCTTTCATCAGGTATCTGGCACAACAACTGGCAGTTACTTCAATAGCGCTCCAACAGACCGAAGCACCTATCTCCATTTAGTTTCTTCAAAGGAGACCTCTTGAAGCTGTCATCATCATCATCATCAAGAAAGCATTTTGTACGAAGTTAAATAATTTTCAGTAAGCGCGTTCAATAATGTGTTTCCCTTTGTCATTTCTCATTATTGCACATCACTTAATTTATGGACATTATGGTTTGATTTCTTGCCTTTGTGGATTGGATGGGTTGTTACTGACATCTGGTGAGAAATTCATGTCAATAGCACCTTTTAGAAATATTTGTAAAATTGGTGACGTGTTCAATACTTTTACCCGCTGTATATATGTAAAAGATGAATACCTCCCAAAAAATCGAGTTGAATCAATGGATAAAAATATTCTAAACTTTTTTTTGGCAGCAGATTGGTTAAATCGATTTAGACCAGAATTTTTTCAGTGAGGGTTGCTCATCAGAAAGATGCTGGAACGGAGAAGGTGAAGGAGACCTTTACCATAGTAACCATTGTGCTCAGTCGCTGCATGGCTGTTTTCCCCGTCTGTTTGTCTTCAGGTTTCTCTTTAGGCAACACGAAAGCAATTAAGATGCAAGTTGAGTGCATGTTTCCAGCTCTTGTGACTCGCATTTGGTTAAAGACCAAATAAATAAATGAAAAGCGGTTTTCTGATAAGGAGCCATGTTGGGCGCTCATTACAATGTAACTGAACAGATTTCTGCTCTGCATCTTTATGCAGTTTTCCAGTCCCTGAATGGAAGTATTTCAGATGCTTTTAGGGCCAGTCTGCAACCTGTATATAAATAGCACACATCCGGAGCAGCCATTATCTCAGGCAAGTGATCCCAGTACAAGTCCAGACAGCTGCGAAATTACTGAAACACTCCATCCGTGCGCAGGTGAACAGGCACGAAAAATAAAACTTGATCCATAGATTATTACGGCTAGGGCTACATTACAACTTAGACTCTGTGACAGTAGGATCGCTAGGTGCTAAATCAGAGAAATTGTCCCATCTAGGACATTTATGGCACAGCCATAGGCTATACCGTACCAGGACTTCATAGAGGCAGGTCTCTGTGGTGTGACCTACATTTCGAGATCAGGTGACAGCACACACTCCAATGCAATGCAAACGTGGCAGCGTATGTAGCCATACATTATGAAGGTGCCAAAATTACTGAAATGGGACAACCCCTTCAATGTCCTGTATGAGGTTGAAATTTCCAGGTCTTTGCTGACGGTCTTGTTGCAGCTGCTGGATGTTCTTGCTGCAGTGGGACCATATTTACTATTGAGATTTAGCACTGCAACATTGCAGTCTTAGGCTATGTTCGCACGTTGCGTACAAGCCCTGCAGAAATTTCTGCAGCGATCTGAAGAGCACATGTGCGCTTTAGATCGCTGCAGAAATGTCCGTAGTGAGCGCCGATTCCATGCGCTCTGCCTGCAGCTCCTGCCATAGACAGAGCAGGAGCTGCCGGCAAAGCGCAGGAAAGAAGTGACATGTCACTTCTTTTTACGCAGCGCTTCGGCAGTAGCCGAAGCGCTGCGCTCTTAAACGCCACGTGCGCACGGCCCCTGCACAATCTCCATAGACTGTGCAGGGGACGCAGGACGCATGCAGTTACGCTGCGCTACAAAGCGCAGCGTAACTGCATGTATTTGCGCAACGTGCGCACATAGCCTTAAGCTATGTGCGCACAGTGCGTTTTTTGCGGCGTTTTTGCATGTTTTTCGGGTGCGTTTTTGCTCAGAAAACTGCGTGACTTTGCATTTTTGCGGTCTGCACACAGCGGGTTTTTTTAGCTGTGTTTTTGTGGTGCCCACCAAAAACTCAAAATGTCAATTATTTTTGCGTTTTTCACTGCGTTTCCACCCATTGAGTTCAATGAGATGTTCAAAAACGCAATGAAAAACGCAAATTGCAAATATAGCTGCATTTTAGTGAGTTTCTATGACTAAAAACGCAGCTATAAACGCAAGGGATGGGTAGTAAAGTGACATGTACAGGAAAGAGGATTCCTTCTGTTGGTAAACACAAGTGTGAATCCTCCCGGTACCGCCACCGCTGCTTCCACCTCCCGTCCGGCGTGATGTCCGCTCCAGTGCGGCGCCATGTCCGGACGGGAGGTGGAAGCAGCTACGAAATCAAATGTGAACAGTAGGGAAAAAAAATCTCATACTTACCTGTCTGCAGACTCCCGGTGCCATGTCCGCTACCAGCTCCTCTTCCCGGTACCACCGCTTCGGCTGTGTGCAGACTCGTCCGATAGCTGCAGGACCTGGCAGTGGATCACCTGATGCGGCACCTGACGCATCAGCTGATCTGAAGTCTCGCAGTGACGCTGACTTTTTACCGCCCGACCAGCTTAAACATTGACTCCTGGGTCCTGCAGCGATCGGACGGGAGTCAGCACAGACGTGTGTATTTTTTTTTTTTCTTGCACTGATGCATCAGCTGATTGTATAAACGGCTTTTGGCTTTTATACAATCAGTTTGTTTCATGTGATTCACGTCCTTGAACCTGACACATCATCTGACCGGTATGCCTTCCAGCAAACCGATCAGATGATATTGGATCCGGATTGAACGACGCTTGACCCAGGATTACTGTGGAGGTTGTTGGGGGGTTCTTTATATCCATAAAGATGGAGTCACTAATTGTGTTTTATTTCTAATAAAAATATTTCTGTATGTTTTTTTTTTTTTATCTTTACTAGAAATTCATGGTGGCTATGTCTAATATTGGCGTGGCACCATGAATTTTAGGCTTAGGGCCAGCTGATAATATACAGCTAGCCCTAACCCCATCATTACCCAGCGAGCCACCCGTCCCCAGGGCAGCTGGAAGAGTTGGACACAGCGCCAGAAGATGGCACTTCTATGAAAGTACCATTTTCTGGGGTGGCTGCGGACTGCAATTCGCAGCAGAGGTGCCCAGAAAGCTTGGGCACTCTGCACTGCGGCATCAAATCCCCAGCTGCCTAGTTGTACCTGGCTGGACTCAAAAATTGGGCAAAGGCCACGTCATTTTTTTTTTATTTTTTATTTTTTTTTTAATTATTTCATGAAATAATTAAAAAAGGGGAGGGCTTTCCTATATTTTTGGTTCCCAGCCGGGTACAAATAGGCAGCTGGGGTTTGGGGGCAGCCCGTACCTGCCTGTTGTACCTGGCTAGCATACAAAAATATAGCGAAGCCCACGTCATTTTTTGGGGGGGGGGGGCAAAAAACTCAAGCATTCAGTCCTTGATGGAGGATGCTGAGCTTTGTAGTTCTGCAGCTGCTGTCTGCTCTCCTGCATACACTATTGGAAGGAGTATGCTGAGCCCTGTGGTTCTGCTCTCCCTCCAGCATACAGTCCTGGATGGAGCATGCTGAGCCTTGTAGTTCTGCAGCTGTCTGCTCTCCTGCATACACTAGTGGAGAATGAAGAACATATTGAAGAAAGAAATGACATCAGACTTTTTTGTTTTTTCAACAATCTTTAATGGCATTGTTCACTGATAAAAAACGCATAAAAACGCAGTGAGCAAAAACGCACCAAAACACTGTAAAAATGCATGTTTTTTTGCCGCGTTTTTTTTTTCCGCGGGTGCGTTTGTGCGTTTTTGCGGCAAAAAATGCACAAAAACGCAGCATAAAAAAACGCAGTGTGTGAACTTACCCTAAATGTCGTCCGCCCCATTGCCTTTGTAACCCAAGTCTAAGGATGCATTCACTCATTAGAATATAAACTTATCTTTTGACACATTTTATAAACCAAGGCCTTAGACATTGGGTAACTGATTAGCAGACTGTGTTCATCTAGATTTCCTAAGAAAATTGGATAAATAGCTATCATACAGATTTCACATTAGTCAATTATTGTCATATCTTTGATAGCCACTTATCCAACTCTAGATTCTCATCAGAAAATTAACATCTCAATGTGAATTTTAGATGCTATGTTGTGAATACTCAGTCAATTATACTTTATTTAAGCACCTAACCCATACTACAAATAACTGTTTGTTTTCCCTTGAGAATTTCTGTGAACATAGCTATCAATATTATATAGCTATCAATGTGACATAGATCTGTGCAAAAGAATGAACGGGAAAATCAGGCCGGCATTGTTGGTCTATGTAATGAGTGATTAGACACAGTTATGACCACATGATATATATTTATACTGTACATGGCACCACCAGTAATAAGATAAAGTGCTCTAAATTACTACTAGATTGTGAGCAGATCATTGCGGGGGGGTGGTAAATTTGAAATTGAAGTTATCAGGCATATGTGGTTCTAAAAAAAGGATTTGTGTTTGTTCCTTTCTCTATTTATCACGCAGGATGGACCATTATACCGTCTTCCATGTTTCCCCTAGCCATCTTCCATGTTTGCCCTAGCAGGACTTTTCAGCCTTTTTTTTTTTTTGAGTATGCTTAAAATACAAGCCCTATTCCACAAATAAGCCCTAGTTGTGTATCATCATACTAATAGTGTCTTGGAATAGGGCTTGGGCAGCCCTTTCAGGATATGTAACTTTTATTGGTGTATATTGCCCCGTTGTGTTGCTGTAAGCTCCAAAGGTTTATAGTCACATGCCGGCTGTTTAATGGAATGAATATTCACTCGTCTTCTCACCCGTAATCCCACCCACAACTCTGCTGGCGTCAGTGATAAAACTTGTGTTTAATGAAATAATGAATATTCACCCCCTTACCCACCCACCCCTCTGTGCCGGGTATAAGTCATTCACTCGGACTGTTGTATTGCTCTCCGAGAATCGCAGCAAAATGGTCACATTGGCCGTTTGCTCTCCTCACCTGAATGTGACAGCTGCATAGAAATACACTCTGACACGCTCGGGTCAGAAAAGCCACCAGCCAGTGCGAGCATTGCGATGCGATCCCCTGGCATGTCTGAGTAAATCACTGGGCGGGCGGAGGAAGAGGGTGAATATTCTTTTTTTTTTTTTTTTTTTTCTTTAACACAACTTCCAATCACTGACACTGGCAGAGAGGTGGGTTGGATTATACGCAGGAGAAAGGTGAATTTTCATTAACGGGTTACTCAATCACTGACACCAATACATAATATAAGACATCCCCCCCCCCTAAAATCAGTCCTAGCACATCTTTTGGAGCCAAAAATAATATGACGCTGTTTTATTTCCAGAGAAACACAGTAGTTGGCTGATGGGTTGCTAATAAGTGTTATATAGCAACACAAATATACATGTATGGTAACACAATGGTAATAGAGTTGTTTATCACTAGTGGCAGTTTTTGCATGTTATCAAAATTGTACCAGTTGGTTTGTTGGAATCA
Source organism: Anomaloglossus baeobatrachus (assembly GCF_048569485.1). Taxonomy (NCBI): domain Eukaryota; kingdom Metazoa; phylum Chordata; class Amphibia; order Anura; family Aromobatidae; genus Anomaloglossus; species Anomaloglossus baeobatrachus. The sequence goes on from NC_134353.1 coordinate 737,826,357, forward strand.
TGCATTATACATGACATTATTGTGGCAGATATTAAGTAACTTATTTCTTCTAGGAGAAGGAGCGCAACAACAGGCGAAAAAAGAAAAAAGCAGCTCAGATGGAAGAAGAGGTCCAGTATACCCCTGCTGTAGAGGATGAGGAGATGGAGGTGTCAGGGATTAGTGGCAACGAAGAAGAAATGGCAGAAGAAGGAGACAGTAAGTGTTTTGTAATGTTTGTTGCTTACTTTTCACTGGCATTATTTTTTGTATCACTCTTTTTTGATCACTGTTCCAATAAACTTTGTATCTCATCAGATAAAATCTGCTTCTTTCTTTGCTTTTGAGCCACTAAAGGTCCAGTCACACATAACGAGATCATTAATGAGATTGTTACTACGTCACAGTTTCCGGATCGTTGTTAAATCGTTGGGGAGATCGTTGGTGAGATGTCACACAGTCATTTTCCCAACGACTTTAGTAATGATGCAGCGACCTGTATAACGATCTCGTTGGTCGTTGTGACCCTGTCATACAGCAGCTATGTAACGATTCCAACCTCGAATAGGGGCGTAGTGTTTGACGCTGTAAGCCATGTGGTCGTGCATATGCGTTGCCTTTTCCACACCCCTCCGCTTCGATTGGTGGCCAATACTGCGTTCTGATTAGGCGGCCGGCCTAGAAGGCAACTTTGTATCGCTTCATCCTTTGTCCCTTTTTGAACCTTGCTTTGAGGATAGAACCTGCGACTTCAGCTTCGATCCGAAAAGCAAGCAAGCAATCGGGAACAACGTACGAATGAATCCGGGTGTAGTCGTAGGTTCTATCATCAAAGCAAGGCTCAAAAAGGAACAAAGCATGAAGCGATACTCAATCAGAACGCAGTACTGTTCTCAGCGCCAACCAATCGGTGCAGAGGGGGCGCGGAAAAGGTGACACAACTACACGCCTAAGTGTCACACTAAGTTCTCATCTAGGTCGTTAACGAGATCGTTGGTAGGTGTCAAACATACAGATCCATCCTGCCCAGCAGGACTCCAACGAGCCAAAAACCATCTGTCACCTGAAACCTTCATCTCCTCTGAAAGATAGCTAAAATCCATTTAGGTCAAAGCAAAACTGATTGCCAGTTTATTGAGGTGTTAAGGGGGTGTTACACGCAGCGATATAGCTAGCGATATCTCTGGTGAAAGCACCCGCCCCCGTTGTTTGTGCGTCACGGGCAAATCGCTGCTCGTGGCGCACAATATCGTTAGGAGCCGTCACACGTACTTTCCTGCCTAGTGACGTCGCTGTTAGAAAGGAGGCGGTTCGTGCGGCACTAAGCGGCCGCCCAATAGAAGCGGAGGGGCGGAGATGAGCGGGACGTAACATCCAGCCCACCTCCTTCCTTCCGCATTGCCAGCGACCGCCGGTAAGCTGCAGTTCGTCATTCCTGAGATGTCACATGTAGCGATGTGTGCTGCCTCGGGAACGATGAACAACCTGCGTGCTCAACAATCAACAATTTTTTAAAAAGGAACGACGTGTCAACGATGGACGATAAGGTGAGTATTTTCCATCGTTAACGGTCGTTCCTTGCTGTCACATGCAACGACGTCGCTAACTATGCCGGATGTGCATCACGGAATCCGTGACCCCGGCGATATATCGTTAATACGTCGCTGCGTGTGACGGGGCCTTAAGATTAGACAGACAATTAAACTCTGGTGAGGGGGAGATAGGAAAGGAATCTGGTAGAACCACTGACCCCTCCAGACCATCAGATTGGTGCTGAAACTTTTCATCTAGTGACATCTCAACCCTAGTGTTGGAGTCACAGCTACACTGCTCAGTAATGCTGTACAATATTCTTCATGCTTCTGTCTGTATGTTACAGAGTTAGAACAGCAGGAATCCTTCATGTTTGTGTCATGGGAGACTACATAGCAGCTAGTATCTTCCCACTAGCCTAAAGGGACCTGAAAATGAGAGCCTAAGCCTGCAAAGGGGAAAACTTGTGAATAATGAACAAAAAAATTCTGCAATTGTACCCTAAAGCTGGCCATATATATGAGAGAAGTGATGGATAAATGCTTGTTCACCAGACTGCCATTTTTCTCGACTCCAGCTCACTCAAAAGTGCTCAGCCGAGCAGTGATATATTTTCAACAGCAACATTGGAGAAAACCGCTGCCAAACCGCGCTGGCAGAGGCTTATCTTTCTTGAAAACAAAAGGATTGGCTAATGTAATGCCAATTGCCCGATCAGTCACTTTCACTCTTTTATCATGGGAGAGTCGGAAGGCCTCCATATACTTCAGATGATTTGCTAGTCCTGCTGAAATTGATGGGTTTGGACAACATTTATGTAATGCATATGGAGGCCTATACTGGCAGTATGCCATCACTTTGTAAGATTGATATACCAATGTAATCTTTATTTACATGTAGCTAGAGAAAATTTTACTTAGAGTTGATGTGTGGATGCATCAGAATTATTTGATGACTGTTATAAAATAACATTCATACATGATTTTTATAAATGATAAACCTTTTACGTAATTAGAGCTTGATTTCTGTAATGTCTCTGATGTGGTACAGGCTTTAGGTGACTTCTTACTGATGTTTCCTTGTTTTGTTCCTTAGCTGCAGTGAACAACAGTTCAGATACAGAGAGCGTTCCATCACCAAGACAGGAAGCCAAAGAAAGCCGAGACAATGAAGCCAAGCCTGTAGGAACTTCTGTAATGGAAACGAACAGTGAGCTACCGGCTGATCCTGGTAACTCAACTGTGCAGCAATCTCAGGAAATTACAGAAAGGACTAGTAATGTGGAGGAACCCAAAGAAGATCCAGAAGCTTGTACAGTCAAAGAGGAAGAAGAAGATGAAGGAAGATCATGTGATGAGCCAAGCAAAAGTGAAATAAAGCAGGAAGAAGTCGAGGACTGTAAAGAATATTTTGCCGAAAATATCGAAGAGCCACCAAAAGAGGCATCAGAAGTGCCACAAAAAGTGGAAAAGAAGCATAGCAAACATGGGGGGAAGACAAATGCAGACAGTGACTCTAGTGCCACCTGCAGTGCAGATGAGGCTGAAGAGCAGGATTCCACTGACAAGAACAGGTATGACGCACTCTTATAGGATTTGGAGGGAAAAACATAGCACTGGTTAATATTAACGATCAGCTACTCAAACTCATGAACTCATGAGTGTTTTTTCAATGTATAGAGGTGGTTGCAGACCATGTGTGCCACTATATTATTGTGATTGTTTGAGGGTCACACTTCTACAACAAGATGTAGATCTTGCAGGACTCCTCAGTGGGAGGAAGACACTGGTTTCTATACTGTAGAGCGAGCACTAAGTGCTACATAATAGTAATAATAAAGGCTACTAATTGCTGTAGTGTGATGATAGTGAGACCTGGTTCCTACATTCTTGAAATGTGTGGATTTGGCTAGTGTGCGTCTTGAATAGGAAAGGCGTCTTTTAAATAACTTTTTAAACCTCATTAAACCAACATCCAACTTTAATTTAATGCAATGAATCTTTCTCCCCTTAATTTTATGTAATGTACTGATAGTTTTATAGCCTCTGTGGTATTTTCATATAATTAATAGAATTTTGATACATCCGTACCTATTCAATATGGCCCAGTATAAAACCAATCATTCTTCCATTGCAGTAATTTCTCATTTTAGTGACTCTGACTCACAACTAGTAAGTTTCCGAGAGACGAGAGAACATACCTCTTTATCATGTGTACTTTGCTTGTTTTTCATCCTTGGATGTTCTAGATAGATTAGCTCAGATCTTTTTCAATATATGCTGTGTCCTAAAACAGACTTGTCCGAGATAGGCAATGGCTTTAAAGTACAGCTATATACCTGTACCTTGTGTGTGGGAGCAGGATTATTTGCTTCTATCTGATTTTGATTTTTAGAGATAATTGTATCAGTACCTTTTTTTTTTTTTTGTATGAAGCCCAATTATCTGACCTTAAGAAAATTGCTTTCTACCTGCAATTTCTCTGTCCCTGTAGTGAGGTCACTTCCTCTACAAGAGCTCTTCAGTTAAGTATCTTTTGGAAATACATCATCCTAGTAATGATCATTGTCTGAGGTTTTGCACAATCCACCTTTGTTTGGAAGGATCTATATTTGTAGAGTATTAAGTGCTTGCTGATTGCTTACAGGAAAAGGTCTTCAAATACTATATGAAGGATAAATCCGATGTGGATCATTGTAAGCGCTACATGGCGTATTGGCCTTGCTTGCTCTGACTGCTTGTCGTAGGCTTCACTTTAATTTTCTCATGCTGCAAAGCAAGTAGTCCTCTTGTTTTATTGCTATAGATTTCCATTACTTGGATATTTTCAAGATTCAATGGCTGTAGTCTTGTAACCCAAGGATTATTTGTTCAAAGAAGAGCCATTGAAAAAAGGTTTAAATGGGTACTCCATCTTGTTCATTTATTTCATGTCCATCGGTTATGCCATAAATGTATAGTAGATGCAGTTTTGGCCAATGTCTCGAAATTGGAGTTGTGATGTGCACGGTTACCAACGATCGGGAATTGAAGCCACATCTCTCCTGGGAGCAGTGCGAGTCAGGACCCCAGTCTCAAAGGATGCGGGTCCCATTAGTCTACTATACATTTATGGTAAATCCTGTGACTATAGTATAATTGTAAGAGATGAGGATACCCCTTTTAAAGGCAACATCCAACTTTGTAACTAATTTTTTTATCTTCTTGCTGTTACAGTGAATCAAAAATAATGAAGCCCCCTGAGCTGCAAATATTATTTAGTTTTGTATTTACTGCTCTGATGTTGTTAACATATCTGTGGGTGTTTAATCCCATCTCTGTACCTCCTGGGAGAACACTACCCCTACCGGGACCATTGCCCTGACACAGAAATGCCCACTTTATGGTGGGGTTTACATGACCCTCCAACCCCAATAGGTTCAAGTGTCCTGGGACAATTGAGACATGCAATGTAAACCTATAATTGTCACAGGCTACATGTGAATACTCTGTAATCTGACCTTAGTCATATTGCCATCAATAGGTCCCTTCTTGGTTAGCTACAAAATGTACACTATTCAGGGAACAAAGGGACAAACAAAACTTCACCATACGATCAGACTACACAGAGTTTGTGTGTAGTCTGTTACCATGGAAACTTTGAAGTGGTGTTTGTTGAATTTTTTTTTTAAATTTCTGAAAAGTTAATTGAATGAATTGTCGTTATAACTCAATCACTGTTTTCTTTGCACGGTAGTACCTTAGCCACCTATTGGGCACAGTTTTGAGTCTGGGGGTGCCAGTGTGCAAGAAAAAATGTATATGCCATCACCGTTCATAAGGTGATGGCATATAGTAGTGATTTGCTATCACTTTAGAATATGTAAATATCCCTTAAAGGGGAAAACAGTGAGATACTTGAAAAAGGGCAATATTTTTACTTCATTGGTGTAAATTACAGCTAATCTGGCTGTTTTGATATCTAAATTGTTTGTCATTTTGTGATAGAGGCAAAGTACTGTATGCATTGACAAAAACCTTCCTCTTCATGTCAAATTCTTCATGTCACCTTGCTTTACCTCGGTTTACATTTTTTACATACCTCAAATCAACAACTGATAATACAACATTAAAAGAAACCTGACAGCAGGATCTACCCCCATTAACTAATTAGGTTATGTGCGCACACTGCGATCTGACTTGTCAAAACGCTGCAGTTTGACAACTGTAAACACTGCGTTTGACAAAAAAAATGCATCCAAAACGCTTGCATTTTGAATGCGTTTTGAATGCATTTTGGATGCATTTTTGACAATGCATTCCCACTCGGCTCTGCAACATCCCCATAGAGCATGGCTGACTGTGAGACCGAGCCGCGCAATCAGAATGAACTTGGATGAACTTCACCTGACTTCCTTGTTATCGCGCAGCTCTGTCTTTGCCGGGGCCTGATTTACAGTCACAGGGGAAGGACTCACCAATGACCGCAAATCCCCTAAGTGACCTGAAGTGAGCTGCACAATCAGCTGTGCTGTCACTCAGGTTACCCGCGGCCAGCTGGAGTCCTCCACCCGAGACCGCAAATCACCTGAGTGAGGGCACCGCTGATCGCGCGGCTCACTTCAGTCACTCTGGCGACTTGCTGTCACAGTTGGAGGTTCCAGCTGTGGCCGCGGGTAACCTGAGTGACGTCCTGCTGATAGCGCGACTCCTTTCAGTTGCTCCGTGGAGCTCACATAGAGCGGTCGTGATCTGTGGCCGCTCACTGTCAGCTTCCGATGTAGCAGAGTTGGACGCGTCGTGGGACCTAGTGTGGATTACGTTGGACATGGAGGGATGTTTGGGGATTAATAAAGTGGTTAAAGACGGTGTTTTTTTTTTGTCTTTCAATCCAAATAAAGGATTTTTTGGGTGTTTGTGTTTATTTACTTTAACTTACAGATTAATCATGGAGGGTGTCTCATAGACGCCTGCCATGATTAATCTAGGACTAAGTGGCAGCGATGGGCTGCCATTAACTCCTTATTACCCAGATTGCCACCGCACCAAGGCAATTCTGGATGAGCCAGGTAGAGTCCCGGGACTGTCGCATCTAATGGATGCGGCAATTCCGGGTGGCTTCTGGCTGATATTTTTAGGCTGAGGGGCTTCCCATAACGTAGGGCTCCCCATCCTGAAAATACCTGTGTGGCTTTACCATAGCTGGTATGAAAATTGGGGGGGACTGCATGTCGTTTTTTTAAATTATTTATTTTACTGCACGATATAGACCCGCCCACCGGCGGCTGTGATTGGTTGCAATGAGACAGCTGTCACTCAGCGTGAGGGCTCATCTGAATGCATAGGCGCCGGTGGGCGGGGGAAGCAGTGAATACGAGATGGAATAATGAGCAGCCGGCATTTTCAAAAGCTGGAGAAGCCGCCAGAGCTTTGTGACAGCCGTGCAGCGCCGCGCCGGTGATTGGTGAGTATGAGAGAGGGAGAGACCGACAGACAGAGAGAGAATGGGTGGAAAATGCAACCAAAACGCATAAAAGTAGTGACATGTTGCTTTTTGAAACGCATCGATTTTGTCAAATAATTGGCATCCAAAACGCTGCTTTTCAAAAAGCAACGTGCGCATGGAATTTGCTGACTTCTCATAGACTTTGCTGGGGAAGCACAACGCATGTACTGTATTTTGACAATGAGACGCTGCAGTTTGAAACGCAACCAAAACGCAGGAAAAATGCACACGTGCACACACAGCCTTACAGTGCTGCATTTGTCATTAGACACAGGTTTCAAGCCAACCCAATATTAAGGGAAAGTTGGTAGCATATACATAATCAGCATTTTAATCTTTTGTTCCTGCATATGCTAATTACTACCTTGACTAGTCGTGATGGTGTGTACTTCTGCTGAGCAGTCCAGCTCAGACAGCTGATACTCATATAGCGCCCATAGAGGCATGGCTATAGTCTTATATGCTGGGAGGAAAGAGTGGTACTACAATGTCACAACATTCCCTGGCGGCCGCTGTGACTTTTGCTATGCACAGTGATCTGCCTGATCTATATGCCATTCCACTGGTGTCACCCTACACACCCAAAATCTGACTAGTCAAACGCTTCCCTCTGGGATCCGTGATAGTGCAGAGCCGAGAGGTAGTGGCTCATACAGTTAACTTCTGCCATGTGCCACTACTTGCCTGTTCAGCGTACTATACAGCAGCGCAGCACATCTGCTGTGAGATCGCAGACGACAGAACTGGGTTCAGGTCTTTTCATGAGATCTAAGAGGCATTTTATGTCAGAAAATGCCGAGAAAATCCTACTAACGTTATATACAGTTAGGTCCAGAAATATTTGTACAGTGACCAAATCTCCAGTTTGTTCTCTGCACGCCGCTGTTTTTTATTTCAAATAAAACAACTGAAATGCAATTGAAGTTTAGACTTTCAGGCTTAATAAAAGGGGATGAACAATAATATTCTGTGAAATGTTTGGAAATTGCAACCTTTTTTCTGCAAATCCTCCTCAGTTCAGAGGCTCAAAAAGAACTTTGACAAATTTACTTTACCATCAATAAAATGTTCATTTGTAATACTTAGTGGAGAATCTATTGCAGGCAATGACTGCCTGAAGTCTGGAAGCCATGGACATAACCAAGCACTGGTTTCCTCCTTTGTGAGGCTTTGCCAGAACTTTACTGCTGCTGCTTTCAGTTATTGCTTGTTTGTGGGTCTTATGTGTAATACATGCTCAATGGGGTTGAGATCTGGTGATTGACTTGGCCATCCCAGAATATTCCATTTCTTTGCCTTAAACTCCTAGGTTACTTTTACAATATGTTTCATCATCCATCTGTAATGTGAAGCATTGTCCATTCAACTTTACTGCATGTGGTTGAATCTGAGCCGAAAGTATAGCCCTGTACAATTCAAAATTCATCAGGCTGCTTCTGTCTTCAGTCACATCATCAATAAACACTAGTGACCCAATGCCATTGGAAGCCATGCATGCCCGGCCATTACACTGCCTCCACCATGTGTTACAGAAGATGCGGTGTGCTTTGGATCATGTGCAGTTTCAAGCCTACTCCATACTTTTTTCTTCCCATCATTCTCATACAGATTCATCTTGGTTTAATCTGTGTAAACGGTGCTTTTCTGGCCGGCTTCTTTAGATGTTTTTGGGCAAAGTCTAATCTTGCCTTTCTATTTTTAAGGCTGATTAGTGGTTTGCACCTTGTGGTGAACACTCTGTGCCTGCTCTCATGAAGTCTTCTCTTTATGGTAGACTTCCCGGAGAGTGTTCTCCACTTGGGTGGATGTTGTGAAGGGGTTTTTATTTATCATGTAAAGGATTCTATCACCCACCACTGTTGTTTTCCGTGGACGTCCAGGCGTTTTTGAGTTCCAAGCACACCAGTGCGCTCTTCTTTTTGCAGAATGTATCCAACTGTTCATTTGGGCAACCCCAACATTTCTGCTATCTCTTTGATGGATTTCTTTTTTCAGTTTGATGATGGGCTGTTTCTCTTTCATTCAGAGCTCCTGTGACCGCATGTTGTGCGTTTACAGCAATAGCTTCCAAATGTAAATGCCTCACCTGGAATCAGCTCCAGACCTTTCACCTTCTTAATTGATGATTGATTAATGAGGGAATCCTATTAGTATAATTGTCCAATTAGCTTTTGTTCGTGGAAATGAGGCAGCAACAAATTAATAAACTGTAATTCATAAACCCTTAGGATGTGAATACCCTCAAATTAAACCGGAGTCTCCACTTTAAGCCCATATTAATTACATAACTGTATCTTAAATATGTTTTAGTAAACGGGTCAAGTGCCAAAACTTGTCACTGTCCAAATATTTCTGGACCTAACTTAATAAGAATCGCTTTAAATGATGGCAGCAGTGTACTGACTCCTATTTATCTTGAGTTTAAGGGTACACTCACACTAGCATATAACTCGGACAATTGCTATCTGATGTTTTATTGGATAGCACTGTCTCCAATGTTATACTATGGGCAGTGCCAACCAGCGCTTTTTTTTCCTCATGTTGCTGCATGCTGTGAATGGCAACGTATATCGAATGGCGCACACCCATTCATTTCTGTGGTTGTGTGCAAAACATCAGACTGCACTCGGATGTCATCTGAGTGCAGTCTGATGATTTAATCCAACATGGATAATGGATTAGATGGAGAAATTAATCTCTCAATCTTCTCCTCACCTGTGATCAGATTCTTGCATGCTAGAGAATCCGATCACAGTAAAATGACACTGCTCACGCTTGCAGTAGAGTTTGAGCCTAGAGTCATTTGCATAATCAATCTAAGGCTGCTTTCACAAATTCGGTTTTTGCTGCGCGGCACAATACGGCACTCTGCAGAAAAAACGCAACCGTTTTTTTTGCCGCCGGTTGCGTTTTTTCCCGCATAGACTTGCGTTGCGTCCGGTTTTTGCCGGATGCGGCATATTTAGCCCATGCGGCCGGATGGAACGTTGAGTTGGCATGTTTTTTTGTGCAGTAATTTACAATGCAGGCCTATGGATGCCGGGTGCGGTGTCCTGCGGCAAAAAACGCATCCGGATGCGTTTTTTTTTGCACTGCGCATGCTCAGTATCAAGCCGCATCCGTCAAAAACTGGACGGGCCGCATAGGTTGCATAGGTTTTTGAGCCGGATTGAGCCGCAGAGCAAAAAACGGATGTGTGAAAGCAGCCTAATTCTCTTGCATGAGAGAATATACGCTAGTGTGAGAGTACCCGATTTCTGATTACTACCACAGCCAATTGTAAGAGGGTGTTCACACATATGCAACCACATTTTAGTATGGCGCTACAGGATGGCCATATACAATCAGATGGTGTACATGGCAATCAAAGTACTGAAATTGGGTTTGACAATCAAGACATAGATTAACCTAAAAGTGTGGTACAGCAAGCGGGCTGCTATTACATTAATAGTAACTTTATACACACATTAGAACATAGTGAGGTATATGACAAGTAGAAAAATAGCACCACTGCCAGTGTACATATATAAAGCACAACAGTCTGTATTGGAGGAGAATAAGCACACTCACCCCTGTGTTGGAAGTTTTGATTAGTAAAAACATCCAGAGAAGACAAAGTTGCAGACTTCCACTGGATCAGGCACACAGCCTACAGACGTGTGATGCACCAAACAGGGGACCGCGGCCGGTGGCGTCACTGGTGATGGAAGCAGAGCACTAATGCTGGTGGTGTATAAAATAACCTCGATCGGAATATAATAATGAATATTGGACATTTTAAGCGCAGTGGTATTATGTATAAATCACTTTGGTGCTGTGCACTTATGACAGGCGTGCATTCTATCGCTTGCTGTGCATTCTATCGCTTGCTGTGCATTCTATCGCTTGCTGTGCATTCTATCGCTTGCTGTGCATTCTATCGCTTGCTGTGCATTCTATAGCTTGCTGCTTTCTCGGTCTATAAACTTTTTTTTTTTTCCCACTGTTTTTTCAAGTACAGCTTTGATCAAATTTACTATTGGAAGGTTTTTTATTCTATTTTTTTTTTTTGGCTGGAGTTTTCCTATAAATGTTGTTATCATTATTTCATAGAAGCTTCTCAAGTACACCAATAGACATGGTGTAAAGCTTGGCTAACGAGTCTAGCTATTTGTCCCAAACATATGGTTCTTGCATCACTTTGCCAAAATTTTGTAAATTTAGTGCAGTCTGTGTCTAAAAAATGTATGCATCCAGCAAAATAAATGTAAGAAGTTCTTAGATTCAGTATGTATAAATATGGAAATAAGCAGCAGACAAGTTGTGGACTTACCTTTTTGTGTTTTGTGAGTGCAGGCTGATGTCTCCCCGGCCGAGTCTGCTGAGCACTGGCAGTGACACACGAGTTAACGTCTCGCCCCAGAAACCAATGGACCTGAAACAACTGAAGCAGAGAGCGGCTGCCATTCCACCCATTGTAAGTAACTGCATGAAAAGTCATTCACTGCATGTGGACAGAAGGGAATAGAATGGGGAACAATATGCCAAACGGTCAGAAGAATGGGTAGCTAGAGGTCTGACAAAGACTTGCAAGGTATATTTTCTAGTGAGCATGCAACACGTTTGAACTAAAGGGGTTGTCAGCTTTCAACTATTTTGCCATTAGGCTCAATGATGCATAATAAACCCCAACTGAGCTTCAGTTATATTTTTGCAGAAAACCATTGATCTTCACCACCTATATTGACTTTTCAATGTTTTGTGCTAAGTGTCATGTTCCAGTTTTCTGCATCTTGGGGTAGTTAAAGGGAATCGGTCAACAGATATTTGCAACCTCATCTGAGAGCAGCATGAAGTAGACAAAGAGATCCTAAATCTAACAATGTACCACTTAGATTACTTGATGCAGCCATTCTGACACAATCTGCATTTTTAGATTTAGCCATGTAGCTGAGCCTAGGGAGCTGTCCCGCCCACACCAGTCTCTCCATAGAGATTGTGCTTTCACAGTGAGGTGTAAATGAAAGGAGTGATGTGTGTGACTTCTCTGCTTGTGCCAGCTAGACCTAGAAATGATGATCACTAAGGGTTAAAGCCTTTAGTTTAAGTAAACATCACAGAGCCTGATAAGAGAGGCATAGTTTATTTTTGTTTTTTAACCCCTGCAGCATGTACATAGCAAAAACCTGCTGACAGATTCCCTTTAACACTTTGTGTGCTATGTTTATTACAGATGTAGCCATTCTCATTTGCCTTAACTTTTACAAGTGCCCCAATCTTCAGGTAGGACCTCTGATTTAGCGTTTGAGAGCTCCATTTCCGAGAGAGTCTTTCATTTGTCGGTCCGTGTGTGACCAATGCTGTGTGAGGGGACTGGCTGACTGTTCATTTCAGCAGCCAAGCCAGATCCTTTTTCCCTCTATGCTTTGGGGCAGAGATGGGCACTGTAAGGCTATGTGCCCACGTAGCGTATTTTCATGCAGTTACGCTGCGTTCTGCACCGTGCCGCGTAACTGCATGCGTCCTGCGTCCCCTGCATAATCTATGAAGATCGTGCCTAATCCATGCCCACATTGCGTATTAGAACGCAGCGCTTCAGCTGCTGCCGAAGTGCTGCGTTCTAAAAAGCAACATGTCACTTCTTTCGTGCGCTTTGGATGCAGGTCCCGCTCTGTCTATGGCAGAGGCTGCATCCAGAGCGCATGAAATCGGCTTTTCATTATGGACTCTTTCTGCAGCGTTTTGAAGCGCATGTGTGCTGTTCAAATCACTGCAGAAATTTCTGCAGGGACAGAATGCAACGTGGGCACATAGCCTAAAACCTATGAAGAGAAGAAAAATGACGGGTGTTTCAGAGTGCAGGGATCCTTAAAGAAGTAGGCTTGTTCAAGGCTGTCAGTAAAGAGTATGCCACCAGGCGCAATCCTATTTTAAAGGGAACTTGTCAGATGATTCATGCTGCCCAAACCACAGGCAGCGTGAGCCATAGCCTGGCTCCTCGATTGCAGCCAGGTATAGTACTTTCTGAAAATGTTATGGCGTTTTAGAGAAAATATTCATTGAAAATCTGTCTGGGGACCATATTATAAACCAGACTAGTCCAGCGCCACCCCATGGCTGGCTCATCTAAGCGCTACTGCAGGTGATTATTAGATTTATACCTCTCATGTACGCCATGAAGCCAGTTTCTGATTCGTGCTGCCTGTGATTTGGGTGCCAAGCATGTGCTAGGTTTTGGTTATGTGCCGAAATCTCTGTGCATAAAACAATAGTTAAAAAAATGAAAAAGAGAAAATAGTGCTTCTTGGGCAGGGAGTATAGTCATAAGAATTATTATATATGATAAATAATGAAGGCTGGGCAATGCATTTCAACATCGGACAGATGTGGATGCCTGGCCTGAAGAAGGCATTAGCCGTACAACAAACGGAGCAAAAAATAAGCCCATTTAAAAGAGAAAAAATTCACATAATGACATGATAGGGTCAAGGGTCAGTGAACAAATGAGCCATATATAATGATACATAATGCCAGCTCATGGTAGTATATGATATATACTTGGGATATTATAATAATAATAATAATATAAAATTCAGTGTTAATATGACAATACTAATAAAGGAATGCCCTAAAAAATGGGGTCAAAGATCTGTGTAAATAAACAAATCTAGATTAAAAAGAGGATGAAATGCACAATAGCAGAAAGGTATTATACAATATAGACTTGGGGAGAAAAATCTAAACATCCAATGTTTAAAATGAAAACGCTAAATGCAAGTACAACAACCATGGCAAAAAGGATACTAATCTCTAGAATACAGATACAATCAACAATGAGATGACAATGATAACAATGAGATGACAATGATAACAATGAGATGGCAATGATAATGAGATGGCAATGATAATGAGATGGCAATGATAATGAGATGGCAATGATAATGAGATGGCAATGATAACAATAACAATGAGATGACAATGATAACAATAACAATGAGATGACAATGATAACAATGAGATGGCAATGATAACAATGAGATGGCAATGATAACAATGAGATGGCAATGATAACAATGAGATGACAATGATAACAATGAGATGACAATGATAACAATGAGATGGCAGTGATAACAATGAGATGGCAGTGATAACAATGAGATGGCAGTGATAACCATGAGATGGCAGTGATAACAATGAGATGGCAGTGATAACCATGAGATGGCAGTGATAACAATGAGATGGCAGTGATAACAATGAGATGGCAGTGATAACAATGAGATGACAGTGATAACAATGAGATGACAATGATAACAATAACAATGAGATGACAATGAAAAAAGGGATCTCTACAGAACAGGAAGTATCAGTGCATTATGGTCAGAAACCTGCAAAATTCCTCATTTCAAGAATTTTTCAACATAGACCCTGAGAAAACCAAAAGAAGTCCCTAAATATCGTAAAAATGTGGATAACATGGAGCCTTGATTTGTAGAGTGGTTCCCTTTGTGTGTCTTGTATCTGAGTCTCCGGTGTTTGGCTCCGTGTATTGATTTGCATGTCAGTGCTGTCAGATGATGTAAGTAGATGCACAACAAGGCCTCTCGTGCAGAGACGTTCTGCCCGTCAGATTCTAGTCGTCATCTCTGGTGCTCACTTGTATGAAGCGATTAAGTAACCTGTCTCTGTGCTTTATTCTGTTGAGTCGGTTAAATGTACTGATGAAAGAGCTGTTTGTTCTTCTTGACTTATGTTTTTTATTGTTTGTATTATTTTATTTTCCTCAATTTGCAGCTAATTTACAGAAATTTCTGATATTGCTGCCTTTCCAGAAAGATTTTAGAATTTTATAAATTTGGAATTCCACAAACTAGAAGCAGAATATTGAGCAGAAATAGCCAGTGATTTACCATAAGTATACAGGTGCACGCAAAGGGGTTTTACAACACAGCAAAATGTATATAGCCTGTTCTTAGGATAGGCCATGAAGGTCCAATCAGTGGGGAATAACTTGCGGCATTCCAACCAATCAGCTGATGGTTATCATGCACAGCGCCATATGTTTGGTAGTGGCTGTTCTTGGTACTGCAGCGGAGTCACTTGAGTAGCGACAGCATCCAATTTAAATTGATCTCCTTTATTGCGCCGTCACCGATACAGAAACGGCAAGGTTTTAACCCAAACACGTCTGGGCCTTTGTTAAGGGTCAAACATTGTTGTTTCTGTATCTGAGATGGCACAGTATAGAGAAGTTGAAATTGGTTGCTGTCGCCATTCACTTGGATTGGACTTTTATTTCTTTGAATTTAGATTGACTTGCATGCTACTAATTTACTATAGACCAGGGGTGGGCAATTAATTTTACCGAGAGGCCACGTGAAAGACCATAACTGGTGTGGAAAGTCAAATCAATAGATTGAAATTAATTCTTCTCAATATTATTATTAACATATTAATTATTATTTTATAATTATTACTTAATCTTGTGCAGAATTAAGCATGCTGACACCCACTATAAAATGTATGAGCCCCCACACAGCCCCCCTATATACAGTATGAGCCCACACACAGCCCCCCTATATACAGTATGAGCCCACACACAGCCCCCCTATATACAGTATAAGCCCACACACAGCCCCCCTATATACAGTATGAGCCCTCACACAGCCCCCTATATACAGTATGAGTCCTCACATAGCTCTCTACATACAGGACGAGCCTTCACACTGGCCCCTATTTACAGTATGAACCCCCATATAGCGCCTTTTATCGTATGGGCCCCCTACATAGCCTCGCTATACACTGTATGAGCCCCCACATAGCTGCTCTACATACTGTATGAGCCCTCTTACAACCTTCCTATCTACAATATAAGCCCCCAGACAACTTCCTCTATACATTTTTGAGTCCACACATACCAGTAGCGTCCTAAATACAGCTTGAGCCATCACATAACCTCCTATATACATTGAGCCACACACAGCCTCCTATGTAAAGCATGAACCCTCACATAGCCTCCTATATGCATTTTCAGCCCCAAAGTATCCTCCGATATACATTTCTGAGCCACCTCAAAGCCTGTTATGATCTATGAGCCTCACATAACTTTCTAAATACAGCATGAGCCCTGACTTTGCCTCCTGTATATATTATGAGCCCCACATAACCGCCTATTTACATTGTGCCGCCAATTAGCCTCCTATATAAAGCATGGGCCCCCACATAGCTTCCTATATAAAGCATGAGCTCCCACATAGCCTCCTATATACAGCATGAGCTCCCACATAGCCTCCTATATACAGCATGAGCTCCCACATAGCCTCCTATATACAGCATGAGCTCCCACATAGCCTCCTATATACAGCATGAGCTCCCACATAGCCTCCTATATACAGCATGAGCCCCACATAGCCTCCTATATACAGCATGAGCCCCACATAGCCTCCTAGATACAGTGTTAGCTTATATAGCTTCCTATATACAGTGTGAGCCTCATATGGCCCCCTATATACAGTTTGAGCCTCATAGCCTCCTATATAAAGTGTGAGCCCCCACATAGCCTACTATATACATTTCTGAGCCCCCACATAGCCTCCTATATACAGTGTTAGCTTATATAGCCTCTTATATACAGTGTGAGCCTCATGGCCTCCTGTATAAAGTGTGAGCCCCCACATAGCCTACTATATACATTTCTGAGCCCCCACATTAACCCCTCTTATATACTGAGCTACCACACAGCTTCCTACATACATGCAAACTTCTCATACACATGGGGAAAAGACTCCCTAATCTCCCCTTCCACCCACTGTGAGCTCCGGCTCCGGTGTACGGACGCTCCACACACAATGATGTGATGTCTGCTGTGCTTCACGCTGATTCTGGGAAGGCAGAGTCAGTGGCAGGATCACCAGGATACATTGAAATATTTTCCCAAATTTTTCACATCTTATGTTTTACGTTTTATTATTTTTAATAAAAAAAAATCTTACATATTTTGTTGACTTGTAAGCTACAAATTGATTTAAAATTTTAGTTATACAAACATGTAATGTTGAATAACTTATGTATGAGAACGGATTGAGCAGTTTTATTTAGTAGTTCATAGCCAAAGTTACCGTCCGTTGCTTGCCCACTCATTGTAGTCAGTCCACTGAGTGTTATTACGTTGTGTAAGTAATATGGTAAAAATGAAATGCTGTGGTGCGATTGTGAATCCCCTAGTTGGTATAGGGAAGCCGATAAACCAAAGTGAGTAAACTGAATGCTCCTTGTGGTTTCTGTAGGCCGTGGCCATGCATCATCATCTGTCAGTCTATGAATCTGCAGTTCTCTGTGACCCGAGCGTTCTCATTGTGCCGTGATCTGTCATTTCTGAGCAGACTGCTTCATGTTTTATGCTGCTTCTGAAACCACATGATGAGGTGAAGTTGTTAATTTTCTTTCTTCTTTTAGATCTCCGAAGGCTTCTCGGAGTCTGCGTCTCAAACTGTTCACATCAAGCCTCATCACGCTTTGGCTCTTTATCAAGAGCAGATCACAAAGGTTCACGAGTCGGCCCTGGATGGACAAGCACCGACCAAGTATCCTCCTCATTTAACATCAGAAAAAGAACCACAGACAATCAGTAGCCCC
This sequence comes from Anomaloglossus baeobatrachus, assembly GCF_048569485.1. Taxonomy (NCBI): domain Eukaryota; kingdom Metazoa; phylum Chordata; class Amphibia; order Anura; family Aromobatidae; genus Anomaloglossus; species Anomaloglossus baeobatrachus. Next base: position 737,843,964 of record NC_134353.1, read on the forward strand.
AAAGGGACAGCTGCAGATAAAGATGGTATGTAATTTATGGCAGTGCGCTGATGACTTTCAGCATCTCTACAGCTAGGCTGTTAATTGCTAACAGAAGAGAATCTTTCACTACATTTTTACTACCCCATCTGAGGAGAGCGATGTAAGGACAGAGACCCTGATTCCAGCGATGTATCACTTACTGGACTGCTTTCGGCAGTTTGATAAATTCACACAATTATCTGCTGCAGATCTTCAGTTTCTGAATTGTCAGCCCTGTATAGCCCCGCCCACACCACTGATTGGCGGCTTTATACTGTGTCGGGAGAAAGCTGCCAATCACTGGTGGGGGTGGGGTTATACAGAGCTCATAAATATGGAGGACTACATGGCAGCAGGTTTACTAGTCCTCTAGTAAAAAAATTGCTTTTCTCAGTAAGAGATTATCAAAACTACAGCAAGCAGACTACTAACTGACACACCGCTGAAATCCAGGTCTCTACCCATACATTATGCTATACTCCTATTATAAAGCAACAATCGAATGCCATATTCCCTTTTAAGAACAGCTCCTCAGTGATTTAGCAAAGCTTGCATACAAGAAGGCTCTCATTCAGCCTGCAAACTTATCACACAATTGTGCTATAAACATGCTAATGGTGCCCACTGAGGGAATGGAGGATCAGGCATGTCAGAATCGGGCGCTTTGGATTCCAGTTCCTCCTGTGAAAAGCTATTGATGTACACATTTATATTTTAGATTGAGATTTGTAGCTCCAGCAAATGTTTGCCTCTTCTCAAGATTGGATTAACCATTAACCATGCTTTAAATCGTGACCCCATGAATGGAGCGGGCTCAGAAGCTGAGCCTGTTTTATAGCAGGCAGATGTCGGCTGTGTTATATACCTTTCATCTGCCTGTAACTATAGTCGTTTAACCACTTAACTTGTTGTGTAAATCACTGTTGGTGCTGGCGAACATGATAATAATAATAATTTTATTCATTTATATAGCGCTATTAATTCCACAGCGCTTTACATACATTGGCAATACTGCCCCCATTGGGGCTCACAATCTTGAGTCCCTATCTGTAAGTCTTTGGAGTGTGGGAGGAAACCGGAGTACCCGGAGGAAACCCACGCAAACACGGGGAGAAGATACAAACTCCTTGCAGATGTTGTCTTTGGTGGGATATGAACCCAGGACCCCAGCGCTGCAAGACTGCAGTGCTAACCACTGAGCCACCGTGCTGCCCATATGATGATGATCGGTTTCCACCAACCCAAGCAATAGATTACCAACTTCCAATTTGGTCCGTCTGTGAAGTTCAGTATCAAGTTTAGCTCCATAGTAAAACACAATTTTAATTTATACTACAATACTGCATTATGTTTTTTAGTCTTCATAAGAGACTTACACTACAATCTTAAAAATAAAATCAAATTTAAATCAAGTAATTGAATGAAAAAAATGCATATTTGGTATTGGTGCGTCTGTAAAAGATTGATCTCACAAAATATAACAATAATTAAACCAAAACCAGTCACACTGCAGTTATTAACAGACTCTAGAATAAAAACAATGATTAGATACTCTGCAGGAAGTAAACAAGTGGTAGTAATATATTAAAGGGACTCTGTCTGCATGATATAAGCAAAGAGATCCTGAATCCAATGATGTATCACTTAGATGACTAGCTGCAGCCGTTCTGACACCAATCACAATTTTTAGATTTAGCCATGTAGCAGAGCTGAGTGAGCTTCCCTGTTCACACTAGGCTCCAAATAAAGATTGAGCATTGAGTGTCAGACTTTGTAGTCCCAGCAATAAGTGCCCTGCTGCTTAAACAAACAGGGCAAATAAGCAACAGATCAGACCTTGTCAAGACAGGTATCCCTGAATTCTTTGTTTTAACTCTTCCAGCATGCTGTCTTCAGCTTACATAGCGAAAACCTGCTGACAGATTCCCTTTAGGTAACGTCATCTGTAAATGGTGTAAGGTGGGAAAAAACAAATCTGAATGCCATTACTGCGTTTACTTTTAGAGTTTTGGTTGTTTTTTTTGGGGTGGGGGGGTATTGTCACAATTCTAATAAGTGCTCGCCATAATAAAAACAAGACCTCACACATGTCCATTGACTGAAAAATAAAAATTTTAGGAGTCTCGGAAAAAAACCCAAAACACCTATCTAAAATATATATTTTTTTTTATTACTAAAATAGCCTTAATTGTACTACGGTAATCCATGGAGTCCTTCTGCCAGGTAATTTTTACAGTACAATGAATCCCTTTAAAAAAAAATAAAATCCAGAACACAATTGATATTTCACTTTTTTATTATTTGCACAATATTGCTTAAATTGGGATTTCTTTTTTCCTATTTCCCAATACATTGACTGGTAAACAGAATGGTGTCTTTCACATTTACAACTATTGTTGTGAAAAAATAAGCTCATACGGTAATGTGGACAAAAAATAAAATAGTTATGGGTCTGGGAAAGCGCAGAAGCAGATAATAGCCTGGTCTGGAAGGGGTTAATGTGTATGGCTAGCTGAAGTATTGGTCTCACCCTTCCCTGGGGGAATATGCATATAGTCAATACTCATGTGACCCATTAGCATTCAGACTAGCTACATTTCTCACCATTGCTCATGTGAACATGTCCCACTATTTACTACTTATAGTTATTCGGTTCTGTCAAAGTTTTTTTTTTTTTTATTTTGTGATTTTTTTTCCAGAGGATTCTTTATGGTATCCGTGGTTTGGTGGGAAAATATCAAAATTGCTATGTTCTATTAAGGCTAGTTTCACACTTGTGTTTTTTTTTTCCTTCAGTCACAATCCGCCGTTTTGGAAAACAGCGCAATCCATTAACGGATTCCACTGCTTCCCATAGAGTTGTATGGACGACGCATTACGACTGATGGTCCTGCGTTGCATCCGCCGGGCGGAAAGAACGCAGCATGTAGCGTTTTTCTGCGCTTCCCTGAGCGTCAAAAACACCGCAATGTGCTGGATTCCGTCGGCGTCTGTCATTTTTATAATGGAAGCCTATGGTGGCGGAATCCGTCGGAGTCCTTCATTTGACGGATTCCTGTGACGCATCCATTAGTACACAACTGTGCATGCTCAGTTGAGTAATTGTTGAAAAAAAATAAGCTATAACGGATTCCGTTGTTATGCAGCATCCGTCGCATCAGTTGTGTGACGGATGCGTTGCATATAGTGGCACAACGCAATGCGACGGATGCCGCACAACGCAAGTGTGAAACTAGCCTAAGCTGCAAAGTATAAATAATCCTAATGATTGTGACTGATCAAATCCAAACAGTGTCTGACCTCTGTACTAAAAGATTTACTGGCCAGATCACCGTTCTCACCGAAACACTCCCAAAGTGTGTCCAGAACAGACCCCGCAGCCATTCCCGCAACCGTCCTGTTTTGTTATCTCGCTAAACCATTATTCTACAGAACAGAAGACCTTTCTTGGTGCGGTATTATACGGTTATCTATGCTCTACATGCATTAGCTCGGCCCAGCATGATTGGCATGAAACCAGGCACTCGGAAAGAGTAACCATCATTTTTTTTTTCCATATCAGTTATACACATGAAAATAAGCAGCCCTGTACTTATTAGAGAAATCCTCTTCTTTCTCCTCTGGGAGTGATTTTCATTATCAGATATCTTAATTAATAGGTAAAATTTGTGTTACGTTAAGAAAGAGTTTCCAGTTACTTAGATAGGAGAAGACAGTTGGTGCTCATAAAATTGTCTGCAGAAGAGATTGATTTTTCAGAACTCGCAACAGAATGTTTGCCTCTAGCTCCTCCTATACCTGGCAATTTCCATAGAATGTTCAATGCACCAGCTGTCATCTCCTATCTCCCGAATGTTCACACAACACTGATTCTACCTATGAATCCATGAATTGAGTGTAAAAGATCAATTAAAGGGAACCTGTCAGGTGCAGTATGCACGAGCAATTCTGGGTGTATATTGCTAATCCCTGCCTAATCATCCCTGTATACACTAGCATAGATAAAGAGATCTGTAGAAAAAGTATTCCTAAAGATCCATTATGATATGCTAATGAGGCCAGGGACTATTCGCAAGTGCATTAGTTCCTGTGCTCAATCCACCCTCTTAGCATGTAAGCACGCCAATGTGGACGTACTAATATGTTATTCAATGCAGCATTACCAGCGTGACGCGTGTACCTGTGTCCGCCCGCTGTCACCGCTCTTCTGAATACCCAGCACTTCCGATCATGCGCAGTATGAAGCAGGGTGTATGCGTGACGGATCAGCAGTGACCGCAGACACAGGTACGGGCATCACCGCTGGGGATGCTGCATTGAATAGCATGTTAGCACATCCCTGTGGGCGTACTTACATGCAAAGAGGGCAAAATGAGAACTAATGCCCTTGAGACTAGTCCCTGCACTCATTAGCATATTATAAAGGATCTTTAGAAATACTTTTTCTAATGATCTCTTTATCTATGCTAGTGTATACAGGGACGATTAGACCGAGATTAGCAATATCCACCCAGAACTGCTCGTGGCTCTGGGTGCATATTGCACCTGACAGGTTTCCTTTAAGGAGGGAAAAGGAACCAGTTTCTATAAGATATGTATCTTAATACATATAGTGTGTGTGTGTGTGTGTGTGTGTGTATAGATATCGCGTTGGTTATTTTCAAGTGTATTGATTTATGGGATAAAAATTTAAAATAACAATTACTCTTTAAATAGAATCTGTCACCAGGTCTTTGCCACGTAATCTGAGAGCAGCATAACCTAGGGGCAGAGATCCTGATTCCAGCAGTGTTTCACTTACTGGGCTGCTTAGTATAGCTTTGATAATCTGCTGCTGATTATCCAGTGATTTTATCATTGCATGGGGGGAGCAAAAACCTGGTGACCGATTCCCTTTAAGACTCCCATACGCATTAGATTAACATTAGTCGAACCCGCCAATATTGACAGGTTTGGAGGAAAATGTGTATGTAGACCATACCCTCAAAAGATAATGTTGGGTGGGGATGAGGATTTGACCTGTCAGATTTCAGGGGGCCGATCCTTTTGTTTTCTAAGAGATAAGCCACCAAGCAGAGATGTCTGTGAGTGGTTCTCCCATAGAGGAGAGTCGAGCACTCCTGTGTGTGGGTGGGATGCCCATTGTTGGACTGACAGCTCTGTAATGTGTATTGGGGGGCTGTAGCATTATTTCCATTAGGTGTCTGCGTGGCCGTGCCAGGCTGATAGCTGATCTGCTATTACTGTAGGTGGTATTGCTGTAATCAGTGCTGTATTCTGTGCTGCGCGGTCTGTGGGTTCTGTGTGCTGAGGTCTCTCCAGGAGGTGTGATTATAGGGCTTATAATTGTAGAGGTAAACTGTGAGCCAAGTGCATTAAAACAAGGCCAAATTCCACTTATTACCCTACGTTTCCTCCTAGCACATTTTCACCACTTAAATATTTACAGCGATCAGCAGGAAGAACAGCCCTGAGTATATGGCCGAGAACACATTTATGATGTGCTCATACCTCAGCATTGCCGTTCAGCCAGAGAGAGCCAATGCCCCTGTACACAAAACCCTGCCGAGCCAACACTTCATATGTAGGATTCGTAGGGCGATCGTCCTGCCGGGGTGTCACCATACAAAGGTGACACATTCAGAAGCATTTCCACCAGATATGCTTGTAAGCTAAGTCCAGCCAGCTTGTTGGAATCCTGCAGCTAAGCAGCAGGGCGCTGGTTAAGCTCATTCATATTTTTTAAGGTAAGCATGCTGACATCTTGTATATTTCACCTGTCATTTTGAGGATTAGCAGGATAAAATAGTGGGGCGGGCTACTCTTAGCTTTGTGTGGTTTAACACAGCCTTTCTAATGGATACAATTATAGGGCCGGCAAAATCACAAATACTCGGCAGCCAAATTCATTCAACGCTTCCTTAATACTCTCATGTAATTCTTCTAAACCTGGCTTCATTTATGTTGGTGACGGTTGTTACTCCAACCACTCACATGATGTAAGCATAGCCGCGCTCTTTACACACACTTTCCTGGACTCGCTGTCCCCTAATTGCAGTATATCCCCATTCAAGTGAATGAGATTGTGTTGTAATACCAACAGTCTTAGGTTGGGGGTGACACTCTAAGGGCTCATGCGCACGTAACTGCTGAATATTCTGCAGCGATTTGACAGCACATGTGCACTTCAAATTGCTGCAGAAACACTGTATAATGGATGCAGTTTTGTTTTTTTTTTAAAAAAAAAAAAAAGCCGATGTCATGCGCTATGGCTGCTGCCCCACCATAGACAGAGCGGGAGCTGCATCCACAACGCACAAATAATTGACATGCTGCTTTTATGAACGCACGGATTTGGGTCAAAATTTTAGCGCCCAAATTGCTGCGCTCATAAAAGCAACGTGTGCACGTGTCATGCACAATCTCCATAGATTGTGCTGAGGACGCAGCATGCATGCAGTTACGCTGCAGTGCAATACGCAGCGTAAATGCATGTAAGTACACAACGTGCGCATGAGCCCTTAAAGTGGCAGAGCTTCCCAGAGTGCCACTATCCGTGTATAAATAGTATCCCTTTAAAAATAACAACCTCTACAATATAATTCCTTTTCGATAGAAGCTATAACCTTGTGACATATGTAAACATTGCAACTACTATACATATCTATACTGTACATGTATATATTACTACAGACCAATGAGCCATAGTATTAAAACCACTGACAATTGAAGAGAATAACTCATTTTTGTGGCTCTTGTGAAGTGGTGTACTGTATATTAGATTAGACAGTAGGTGGCCAGTTAGTTCTTGGAGTAGATGTGTTTCAAGCTAGAGAAACATGCAGGCGTTGGGATCTACAGACAACGGGTCAGAACATTTCCAACACTGCAGATCTTCTGGGGTGTTCTGGAATCTTGTGGTTAGTATCTACTAAAAGTACCCCAAAGAAGCGCAACAGTGTAATGGGCCTCTGTGGCCTTATTCACACGTTCATGGTTATTATTTTGCGTTTGAGAAAATATGGATGTTTTTTCCTTCGTGCATTGCATCTAAATGTCATCCGCTTAGGTCCATGTGACTGCTCTTTACCATCAGTGTGACATTTTATTTTTCTCATATGCAAAAAATAAATATTATTTATATAATATATAGTATTGCAAAGAATACTGTTTTGCACATTTTTTTTCCTTTCATTTTAATGTGGACAATCGATCACAAAAAAAAGAAAATAGATGTGATCATGCTCATAGACTATAATGGTTGTGTGAAAAACACAGAACTTGCACTTTAAACACCGACATCTGGCTGGTGCCTAAGGCTTGTTGATGTGTACCGTGTATGAAGGCTAGTCTGTGAAAACCGGTCCTATTCTATTGAAGAGCTAATGTAGCATAGATTGCCGAAAACTGTTTCATAGGTCTCTAATGCTGTAGGCCAGTCATAGTGTCCACATTAACCTCTAACCGACACAGAAAGTGCCTACAATGCTTTGGAACTGGATGGTGGAGCATTGAATGGAGGTGGTGACCTGGTCTGATGAATCATGCTTTTTTACCTGATGGAGACGATTGGATACATGTGCATCACTTCACTGGGGAAGAGGGAAGAGATGGCACCATGATGTAGTCTTGGGAGAAGGCAAGGTGATGCTCTGTTGGGAAACCTCGGGTCTTGCCAATCATACGCATGTATCTTTGACACAAATCCGTTCACAATCCATTTGAGCGTCTGTCGGTTGTGCTGGAATAACAAGTCTTATCCACAGAGGCCAATACATCCATATATTACAATACGTTTTGATCTGTTTTAAGGGAGTAAAACTACAAGGGTCAGAATTCTGGAGAAGAAAATTTATTGCACCTGGCAAGATGTCTGAAATGTTTTAGACACTTGCATTACTTTTACTGGTACGTGTTAGTGAACCAACCTGTTATACCACGCAAGTTGATATAACAGTGAAATGACTGTTTATTTAAGAAATGAGAAGGTCACCATTTGTTTTCCAGCCTAAGGTAGTCTTTTACCTACACCTTTCCTAGTCGTCTGCGGTCTTTCAGGAAGTTTGGCTACAAAATAATCATTTGCATGCACCGCTGAGAAATAAACAGTAATATTGGTCCTGCAGAGTCCATTACATGTGCAGCAGTTCTGTAATATGCAATGCTTTTTGTTTTCAGACAAGGCTGCGTATATGGCGTTACAGGTAGAAGGTCAGAGGTTAGCCGCAGAGCAGACTTGCCTTCCACCGTGGCCCCCTACAGCACAGTACCAAGTGCCTGCCAGAGAAGTATTAAAGCCCATTCCCCAACATGAAGCCACATCTCCATATAACCCTCAAGGTGAGAAATGTATAAAATTATTGCAGATGCTGTTATATTACCATGCTGTGAAATGTAGTTTTTTATATTAAATGTATTTATATTTGCTTTTGCTGTAAACTTAAAAGAAAACACCGTACTTGCTTGTGTTGCTAAAGAACATTGAACAAACTGTAGTGAGGTTCAAAAAGGCCATGTGCTAAAGTCCGTACAGAATCAGACTCTCCTATATGAGAATTTATGTGTGATTGTGTCCCTTGGTGCACACGTGCAGTCACTGTCCATTATAGTCTGTGTAACACAAACAGTTGAGTGCTGTCCATTTTACACATCTACCAAAATGGAAGGTGACCATTGCAATCACCTCAATTCTTCTAATGAGGGACATGGAAGCACTGTTCTCATAACAGACCTCATATGAGACCCACCACTTACACCCCCTACTATTAAATCATTCTGCTCATGCGATAATTATCGGGCGTGGGAAAACTGTAATAATGAAAAAATCATATAAGCCATGGCTTAAGTTTGGAAACATTTTATTGCACAGAAGAATGTTCTTAAGTGCACACTACTTTAAGCATGGTGACACAGCGCAATATGGCATGGGATGGTGTACTACGCACACTATAGACTACAGAGATGTAAGAGTGGATAAAGGGGAAATGTACCCAGTGGGTAAGTGGGGATCAAAGAGATGAGTTACCCAGATGGTAAGAGAGGATCAAAGGCTGAGCACCCAAAGGGTAGGAGTAGACCAAAGGGATGAAAGCTCCCGAGGGTAAGAGACCAAACGGATGAAAACCCAGATGGTAAGAGGGGATCAAAGGGCTGAGCTCCCAGAGGGTAAGAGGAGGCCAGAGGGGTGAGAACTCAAAGGGTTAGAGGGGTCAAAGGGTTGAGAACCTGGAGGGTAATAGAAGATCAAAAGGATAAGCTCAAAGAGGGTAAAAGGAGATCAAGGTGATAGGCACGAAGTGGGCAATATAAGAATAGGGGAGAAAGATGAGCAGCCAAGTGGTTAGAGGGGATTAAAGGGATGAGCACCAAGGTACTAAGAGGTGATCAAAGAGATGAGCACACAGCGTATAAGGGGAGATCCAAGGAATGAGCATCCAAAGGGTAAGAGAAGATCAATGGGATGAGTCCCCAGAGGGTAAGAGGAGATCAATGGGATGAGTCCCCAGAGGGTAAGAGGAGATCAGGCATAAGCACCTAGTGAAGCAAGAAAAAATATTTCATCCAGCACTTGAAAATATAGTATCCAAATTCCACGAAATTTCACGGACTTGATAAAAACATTATTGATTTTATTGGTGTACAAAAATACAAATAATCAAAATCATTGCGTCTTGCAAGAGGTGAGCTGATCCAAAAATGTTCTTTGTTTTATGAGCACCTAATGGTCAACAGTGAATAAAAGTTGATAACTTTGCAACTTAAATAATTGTGTTTGTTTTTTTTACACAGGTCATGCCATGCCGTTAAACCTGCACGATGGTTCTCGATCACTGGCTCCTCGTGTTAACAGCATATCAAACCCCCCTCCTCTCATCTCCTCTAGTAAACACCCAGCTGCTATTGAAAGACCCATGGGCTCCATATCTCAGGTAGTTGGGCGTTTTCATGTGATAACTGTGTAGGTTACATTTAATGCTCTGCAATCTACATACAATAATTGGTGTATTTGAAGAAATAAAGAATATTGTGAATAATGTTGACAAGTTTTTAAAAATTTCTATACTGCTGTTTGGTTGTTGACCAGGTTTCCTAGACAAAACTAATCTGGCTGCCATTACATTGTCACCTGATATTTCCAGTGATGGACGGACAAAGGGGATTCATTCTGATGACATCCAGCTCCGGCCTTTATATTTCTGTGTCATTAGGGCTTGTTCACACACTGCATTTTGCCGCTGAAAAAAAGCAGCATTTTATAGCACCAGCAAAGTAAATATTTCTGGAATCTCATCTACATGCTGCTTATTTTTTCCTTGCCGATTTGAACCATCAAAGCGTGTTTACAAATATGCAGCATGTCAATTCATTCAGTGTTTTTGCAACATTTTTCACCCTTACAAATAAAACCCTTAAGTTATTTTAGGAACGCACATTTTATGCAGTGTTTTTCCTTCCAACATTCTGGCATTTGCTGAAAAAAAAAAAAATGCAAATACTCAGTGTGCACACACTTATATACATAGTTGCTATTCAGGTGTTGTTGCTTGCCATGTGGACAATGATAGTCATTTCCTATTAACGATTTTTGAGAACCGGCCGTTGCCTACACGTCTTTATGCATCTGTCATACAGTGGTAGACGTTCGCTTTAGTGATGAGTGAGCACTACCATGCTCCGGTGCTCGGTACTCGTAATCAGGACTTGGGTGCTCTAATGGGCTCAACTCCAGTACCCCAGTATAACGGAAGTCAACGGGTTTCTCAAGCATTTTTCTGGGAACTCTTCTGGAAAGATGCTAGAGTTCCCCATTGAATTCCATTATACTCGGGTACTTGAGTCGTGCCCATCAGAGCATCCAACTGCTGTTTACGAGTCCCGAGCATTGGAGCATGGTAGTGCTCACTCATCACAAGTAACCTTGTGTTCTCGTCATATTGTAGCAGAAAATTGTGACCCTTGCTATTTTGTCTTAATATTTATATTTCCTTTTTTTTTAGGGTGTCCCCATCCCACTTCATTCACCTTACAGCTCTGAACATGCAAAAGTCCCTGTTGGGTCTATCACAATGGGTTTACCAATGAGTGTGGACCCTAAAAAACTGGGTGAGGAGCGTAAGTTGCAATCTGTTCAGTCCTGTTGCTGTTTTGCTAAAAATGACCCATAACTAGTTGTTGTTTGTCCATTTTTAGTACCCAGACATGTCATTCCATAATAGTCTGAGTGTGCTATGTCCTCCGCATGTCTGTTAGGTACAACAAGCCTTGTCCAGTATAAATACGGTACTGCCAAACAAACTGTCATTGACCTTTTTCTCTACAGGGACCAAACTCTTTATGATCTCAAATTTCTTTCTAAAGCAAAGTTCAGTGCTGATGACAGGACGTCTGTAAAGTTCCTTCCCGTGATTTATGATGCGTCTTGTGGCCCTTAGCATACATTGATTACTATGTTGTGTAAAACATAATCTTTTGTTTATTGCTTGAAAGCAGCGTTTTCTCTAGATAAGTATGCAATGTTTAAAATCGCTTACTGTAGGTACGTATTATTCCACGCCCTATCACTTTGAGCACTTAAAATTAGCAATTCAGTGTGATGGCCTAAAATAGGACTCAAGATCCATTTCTGAGTCGTTTACTGCCTTGGAAGGATCATGTGGCTCCTCAGGACGGGGAAGTTCTTTTAGCCAGACCATTCCACACTTTTGGGGATGGGATTTGGATTAATTAAAGAAACAATCAGTCCGTCACTACTCCTACCTCCATTCTCCTATATCTACTATGCCTTGTTGTTTGGCTTGAGAGGAGAGGACTAGTGAGCTGTAAAACTTCAAAGTCACGGTCAAAAACCTCAAAATAATATTGCAGCCTTGCAAAAAGATGGCTGTTCCTGCACACTAATGTGTTATGATTTCATCTCAGTTTTGATATGTAAGATGTTCCGGAATAGCATACCATATCATGGCTTGGTTGTTGCACATACACTAGTTGCTTACTGGGGCAGATATATGAAAAATGTCTCAAAGAAACTCTGTTTATGCCCACGGCAGTGCAGGTTTCTTTTTAAAAGACCAGTTGGGGAAAATAAAAGCTGTTCTCCAGCTGTTTTTTCTTAGACTGGATTGATATTTGACACCCATAAGGGGGAATTCATTGCAAGTGGTGTTTTAGATGCCAGTCTTGATCCAGAATCTACTAATATAAGTTGTGCCAAATTCATTCTGTGCCATGGACATTATAATTTCTGCCACTTTTGTTATCTAATTTGTCGTGGCATTGCTAGTCCCTTTTCCTTCCTCTAAGCTGTGCCTGCTTTCACAAAGTTGCCAAAACTGCGGTAAAATGTTTGCACAACTACACATTGTACACAAATTTGCAGCTTTTGTACCTCAGTATCTTGACTTGAACGGGTATGTAGAATCGACCCCATAGTCTGTTATAATGTAAACCATGATCATGGAAGTATGTAGAGACCGAAATCTATGGGCTTGTTCATCTTCCTCCTACACGGCATGCGGATGGCCCGTTCATACTGGTAGGAGTCTGTTTTCACGTCCATAGTCACCTTCTCTTAGAATGCATCATCTCATTTCCACTATACTAAAAATGTAAAGGTTCTTTTCCAACACACTGGACTTTGCACTGGAGTATTTTGGAGGCCGAGGATTGTGGCAGACTTTCACTAGTATACTGTAGTTTACATGCTGTGACCACTTCATATATTTGTACCAGAACATTGTGTGACTTAGTTCTCAAGTCACAGTTTGTTCTCCAGCACCGTACCATGGAGTCAGTGGTCCGATATACCAAAGCGATGAAATGGTGCACTAAATGTTAACATGAAATATACAGTTTTTATCCCATTACCACTTTAATATTTGTTCATTACCGTAAGGTGTGCATTTTTGTATTCACTCTGTGTGTCCTCTGTCTATTATAAAGGGCATGTTGTGTATTAGTACATTGCTTATTTCGCTATACATCTGTTATAATCAAAATTACAAGTAAATGTTGAATTACATCATCAAAATCTTCATTGTTCCCTGCTGGAAAAACCTCCGTACCGTAGAAGTAACTGCTGTAAAATGATCAATGACTCTGTACAGTGAGTGATGAGATGGGAAAGCTTAATAACAAGCCATGATTTCTCAGCTCAAGAAACTTACCTCAGTTTATTATTTTTCAGTGCCTTTCTTGGCTGTTAAGCAAGAACAGCTCTCTCCCAAGAGCCAGCCGAGCCAGCCTGAGAACCTAGTCATGCAGACAACACAAGAGAGCTCCATTTTTAGGGGTAGGATATGCTGCTACTTTCTTATAAACAAATTGTTCACAAAAAAGGAAAAAAAAAATGCTCACCGCCGCTTCTAGACCTGAAGAAGGCGTGCCACCGAAATGTGTTGTGTGTTATACATCTGCCATCCGTCAGTGTGATTAAGCCGGTGCCATAATACCTATTTGGATATATATTTTAGCAAGAAGAAATGATAAAGTTTTATTTATCCTTGGAGTCTGAGCTGAATCCTTCCTTCCATTCCCTTTTCTTATAAACACTTGTATGAATCCATCAATCTTGGCATTCAAATAGCATTATAGAATGAATGGCGGACAGGCCCTGTCTATATATCCTACTATGGATAGTTATGGCAGACAAGTGGAACCCCACTAATCAGTGAGCACCTTGCTTTAGAAAAGGGTTACCCACCTAAAACCTTTTATGTTAGGGCATCCATTCCTATCTAAAAAAATAAAAGTAAAATTATCACTGTATAGTAACACGTTCTGTATCTCTGTGAAAAATGTAGGCCCAACTTCATCAATTCCATTTTAAGGATATCCCTTCATTTCTTTGCAGGAACAGCACATGGAGGAAGTCTCACTAAAGGTTTGCCTAGCAATCGACCTCCAGATTCCCAGATAACATACAGAGGGTCCATAACACATGTGAGTCCCACTCCTGTATCATCAGGATAAAGTTTCTTCACCAGTAAGATCCTAAAAATCCACTTACATTTTACTCTAACACAACTTTCTACACACTTTTCAGGGCACTCCAGCAGACGTGCTCTACAAAGGAACCATTTCGAAGATCATGGGAGAAAACAGCCCTGGCAGGGTAGACCGAATGCGGGAGGAACCGCTGTCCAAAGGTCAGGTCATTTATAAAGGCAAGAAAGGCCACATCCTATCCCTCGATGGCAAGTTTGGTGATTTCCTTTCCTTGGAGCTGTTGTTAAAGACTGTGTAAAACATGTTAATGTAATGGGTTCCTCTAGTTTGTGAATATTCACTATTGTGTTTATATGGAATTTATGATCGAGCAAACGCTGCACTTTTCAAGGCTCTAATCTTGACCTTGATGTGACTCTGTTAATGCACCAAATAAGATGAACTACCAAGGAAAAATGTACTCTTTGCTACATTGATTGTAAGTTGACACATCAAGTCAAGTAGAATTGTCTTCAGTTTCCTAAATTTGGATGGGCTTAGTCTACTGATTTCTTAAAAAAGTAAACAAAGATTGCCATAGAACTCTATGGTCATGTGAGTTTGCTTTAGTAAAACTGTGAGTATTCCTGATATTGGGTCTCTAATATGGACTGGTAGATACTGGTGCAGTTCTGATATCTCAAACTATAGACCTGTCATCCTTTACACGTTCTTTTCTCTTGAGGCATGAGATTGCGGGCTTTTAAAGAAAAACAAAACCATGATTTTGTGATACAGACATGAGCTATGTACAGTATGTTACACTTCTTTTTGGCCAACCAGTGGTTGTGTTGTGAATTTGTTTGCTTTGCTAGCCGTTTGCAATATTGTATTGCACTTGACTTCTAAGAATTTTGTGGGAATTTCACATCTGAAACCTTTGGTTCTAGTCAAAGAAACCTAATATGATTCTATGGAAGAAACATCAGACTTATATGGAATTTCACCATAGCTCCATAATGCATCAGTGGTATGTAGAGGTACTATAGACACCATAGAAGTGTATTGGGAACATTGAACTGTAATATGGCAATGTTCTGATATTCTAAAAACATTTTGTGATCCAGCAGATGAGCCTTTCTGGTGCATTATACACATACAGCTGTACGCTATCCCACATGGTGGGGGTATAACTTAGAGGGACTACATTAATATAATTCCTTGGGCCTCGTCTGCATGTGAAGTCCTTTGTTCTTATTCACTAATTAAAATTTGGATTTCTATTTAAGAGTTGATTATTACTAGAAGAAATAGTGATATTAATCTTGTTCTGCATAGAAGAAAAGGCAGGATATACAGAAGTATCTTTCCAGTTCTGCTGAGTGGTGGTGTTTCCATGTAAAGATTAATGTCTGTTCTGTAGTGAACTGCTGAGTGGAAAACTTGCAGACATCATTGCCGTGAAACCGAGTAACCCGTTTTCTTGGCTATTTGTACGTAGAGCTTTTATTAAGAGATTGGATGCATTGTTGCCATTCATTTTGGGGTCAATTACTGATAAAAAAAATATATTCCTCTGCTGTTTGTGGTGTTTAGCTGTTGAATGGATAACAGTGACCTGTATCCTTATTTAGGCAGTTCAGCTTCTCAAAACTCCAAGGAGGATAATCGGACTGCTGGGTCCTCTCAGGAGGCAAGCGCTCCCAAACGCACATATGACATGATGGAAGGGCAGATGTCAAGAGGTTTACAAGTACGGGACATACCAACTGGTTCTATAGAAGGTACGTTTCACAGGCTACCATAACTCACTAAAAAGGCTTATGTTCAGTTGTAATTGAATGTCCACTAATATACTGTAGGGTCTGGAAAGACCCTAGGGCATCACGAACGAGAGATGTAGATGCACCTCCGCTGTTCGCTCTCTATATGATCTTCAGAGCCTCTTCATATCACTGCCATACACTGCATCTTCACACTTGGCAAGGACTTTTGCCTGTGGTTAGGCCCAAGGCGGTCTTGTGCAAGGATAGGGTTGTCCCAGGTCTAGGTGTGGCTTGACGTTCCAGCCAAAAGTAAGTGTTGTGAGGTTGAAGCACACATTTCACAATGTTGCGATGCATACGGTAGCCCAGGGCTTACATAGGATTTCCCCGGGGCCTACACGTATCTGGAAGTCCCAGCCTTGCATGTATAAGCGATGCACTGAAGACTGTCAAAGGGCAAGCAATGGAGATGGCCAGTGAGGTGAATGATGAGTTAAGTAGTAGGATTATTTAATTTTTAACCTTCTTTCGATCTGCAACAATTCAGCAAAGAGAGCCAGCTAAGCCGCCATTTTGCTGAATTTGTGCGGGCAGCTAACAAAACAAATCGTCATTCTGCAGAATAAAAATTTTTGTGATATTTGAGTAGAATTCAATTCCACTCAAATTTGCTCAACTCCAGTAAGACGTGCTTGAAATGGATCTGTCACCAGATTCCACAATACAAACATTACTAGTGATTTCTTTTTCGCTCCTAATTGGGAGACCCAGACAGTGGGTGTATAGCTACTGCCCTCTGGAGGCCGCACAAAGAACTACACTTAAAAGTGTAAGGCCCCTCCCCTTCTGGCTATACACCCTCCCGTAGGAGTACAGATTCCTCAGTTTTAGCTTTGTGCGCAAGGAGGTCAGACACGCACGCATAGCTCCATTGTTTTTAGTCAGCAGCAGCTGCTGGCTATATCGGATGGAAGAAAAGAGGACACATATAGTGTCCCCAGCATGCTCCCTTCTCACCCCACTGTATGTCGGAGGTGTTTGTAAGGTTGAGGTACCCATTGCGGGTACGGCGGCAGGAGCCCACATGCTGATTCCTTCCCCATCCCTTTTTACAGGGCTCTGGGTGAAGTGGGATTTACCGGTCTCCAGGCACTGAGACCGTGCTCCATCTACAGCCCCTGGAGAAGATGCTGGATGGAGCGGAGTACATCAGGGACATGGCCCTGCATCCTCAAGGTACTCTGTGTCCCCGTGCAGGCGCTCACACCGCAGCTTGCTGGGTGTTGTAGTGCGCCGGGGGACATCAGCGCTACGGCGCTTGTGCCAGGCCTCATTCAGCTTCGCTGAAGCAGGCACACTAGTGGGAAACGGTCGCGCCGGCCGCTGGGACTGCGGCGCGGCTGGCACTTGTGGTGCGCCGGGGACTTCAGCGCGGCCCGCGCTTTTACGGCGGCCGCGCTGATAACTCGAGTCCCCGGCTTTTGCGGCCTGCTTCCGTTCGTTCCCGCCCCCGGACCTGCCAGTCAGGAGAGGGGCGGGACGCTGGCCACGTCTAGGAACGGTCATGCCGGCCGCTGGGACTGCGGCGCGGCTGACACTTGTGGTGCGCCGGGGACTTCAGCGCGGCCCGCGCTTTTACGGCGGCCGCGCTGATAACTCGAGTCCCCGGCTTTTGCGGCCTGCTTCCGTTCGTTCCCGCCCCCAGACCTGCCAGTCAGGAGAGGGGCGGGACGCTGGCCAGTGCATCAGCGCTGAGGGCTGGAGTCGTTTTTACATACTCCAGCCCTCACAATCGGCACAGAGGGGACACTGTTCCCGCACTTTTGTTTGGGAACTCCCACGGACCGCCCCTCTCCACAGACGCCGGCAGCCATTCCTGCTGACACGCTGAGCTGCAGAGGGGAGCCGGGGAGACCCAGACAGGGAATCTGCAGCCTCTTACCCGCTATTCAGCGGGCGGTAAGCCCCCTCTTGTGCCAGTATTATTCTTAGTATTTTGTTTATACAAATACTTTGTATTGCATAGCGCTGGGCGCCCTTTGGCTATAGACTCTCTCACATTGCAGAGAGCCAGCAACATGTCGTCCGTAAAACGCAAGGGTGCCAAGGCACAGACATTATATGCTTCCTGCACCGCTTGTGGGACTTTTCTACCAGCAGGCTCCACGGACCCCCATTGTGTGCAGTGCTCGGCACCCTGCGGCGCTTGCACAGTCGGGACCTCTGCTGGACGTGACCCAGGGTGTACCACCTGTGAATGCTGTCCAGGTGACAGGAACTGAGTTTGCAGCTTTTGCTGACAGAATGTCTCTCACTATGTCACAAATTCTTGACACATTGCGAGCTAGGCCTGTACTTCAGGCCACGGACACTGTGCAATCATTGCCCCCTGGTCCCCCTCAGCTCCAAGCTCCGGGACGGGCATATACACCTCAGGGTGAAGACTCTGACTCGGACGATGGCCCCGGGCAGCCTAAGCGGGCTCGCTATGACGGGCCTTCACATTCATCTCAATGGTCAGAATCCCAGCGAGATGAATCTATGGGTGATGAGGCGGACGTAACTGATCAGGATTCTGATCCTGGGACCGCACTCAATCTAGATACACCAGATGGTGACGCCATAGTTAATGATCTTATATTTAACATCAATAAGATGTTAAATATTTCCCCACCAGCTCCTCTTGTGGAGGAGTCAGCTTCGCAGCACGAGAGAATCCATTTCAGATACCCTAAGCGTACTTTAAGCACTTTTCTGGACCACGCTGACTTTAGAGACGCAATCCAGAAACCCCACGCTTATCCTGAAAGGCGTTTTCCTAAACGGCTTAAAGATACACGCTATCCTTTTCCCCCTGAGGTGGTCAAGGGTTGGACCCAGTGTCCAAAAGTGGATCCTCCAATTTCCAGGCTTGCAGCTAGATCCTTGGTTGCAGTTGAAGATGGAGCGGCACTTAAAGATGCCACTGACAGGCAGATGGAGCTCTGGCTGAAATCCATCTATGAAGCGATTGGAGCGTCATTAGCGCCTTCTTTTGCGGCCGTATGGGCACTCCAAGCTATCTCAGCCGGGCTTGCGCGAGTTGACTCCGTCACACGTGCATGTGCCCCGCAGGTAGCACCATTGACCTCGCAAATGGCGGCATTCGCGTCGTACGCGATTAATGCTGTTCTTGACGCTACAAGCCGCACGGCAGTGGCGTCAGCCAACTCCGTTGTTTTGCGTAGGGCCCTGTGGTTGAGACATTGGAAAGCAGATTCTCATTCCAAGAAGTGCTTAACCAATTTGCCTTTTTCTCGTGACCGATTGTTTGGAGAGCGTTTGGATGAAATCATCAAACACTCCAAGGGTAAGGACTCATCCTTACCGCAACACAGACAAAACAAACCCCAACAAAGGAAGGGTCAGTCTGGTTATCGGTCCTTTCGAGGACCGGGCAGGTCCCAATTCGCCTCGTCAAAAAAGACTCAAAAGGACCAGAGACGCTCAGATTCTTGGAGGTCTCAGTCACGCCCAAAAAGGGCAGCCGGAGGAACCGTTGCCAAGACGGCGTCCTCCTGACTTGCGGTCTCCGATTCCCACACCCGCGGTCGGTGGGAGGCTTTCCCACTTTGGCGACATCTGGCTGTCACACGTCAAAGACCGTTGGGTGAGGGATATTCTGTCTCACGGGTACAGGATAGAGTTCAGTTCTCGTCCGCCAACTCGTCTCTTCAGAACTTCTCCACCACCAGACCGAGCCGATGCTCTGTTGCAGGCGGTGGCCGCTCTAAAGGCGGAAGGAGTGGTGACCTCCGTCCCGCTTCAGGAACAAGGTCACGGTTTTTACTCCAATCTGTTTGTGGTCCCAAAAAAGGACGGATCGTATCGGCCCGTCCTGGATCTAAAGTTGCTCAACAGACACGTAAAAGTCAGGAGGTTCCGGATGGAATCCCTACGCTCCGTCATAGCCTCAATGTCTCAAGGAGATTTTCTAGCATCAATAGATATCAACATCTGTTGGACCTGGTGAGAGCACTCAGGATTTACATTTCTCGCACGGCGGCTCTACGCCGTTCGGATGCGCTCTTTGTCCTAGTCGCTGGTCAGCATAAGGGATCGCAAGCTTCCAAATCCACCCTGGCGCGGTGGATCAAGGAACCAATTCTTCACACATACCGTTCTGCTGGGCTTCCGATTCCATCTGGACTGAAGGCCCATTCTACCAGAGCCGTGGGTGCGTCCTGGGCATTACGGCATCAGGCTACGGCTCAGCAAGTGTGCCAGGCGGCTACCTGGTCGAGTCTGCACACGTTTACCAAACACTATCAAGTGCATACCTACGCTTCGGCAGATGCCAGCCTAGGTAGACAGGTCCTTCAGGCGGCGGTGGCCCACCTGTAGGAAGAGGCTGTCTGACAGCCCGTTCATGTGGTATCTTTTTACCCACCCAGGGACTGCTTTTGGACGTCCCACTGTCTGGGTCTCCCAATTAGGAGCGAAAAAGAAGAAGGGAATTTTGTTTACTTACCGTAAATTCCTTTTCTTCTAGCTCCAATTGGGAGACCCAGCACCCGCCCTATTTGTTCTTAGGGTTTCGTTTTTTCGGGTGCACATGTTGTTCATGTTGTTTCTTAAGTTCTCCGATCGTGTTATCGGATTGAATTTGTTTTTGAAACTGTTATTGGCTTTCCTCCTTCTTGCTTTGGTACTAAAACTGAGGAATCTGTACTCCTACGGGAGGGTGTATAGCCAGAAGGGGAGGGGCCTTACACTTTTAAGTGTAGTTCTTTGTGCGGCCTCCAGAGGGCAGTAGCTATACACCCACTGTCTGGGTCTCCCAATTGGAGCTAGAAGAAAAGGAATTTACGGTAAGTAAACAAAATTCCCTTCTTTCCTTTCACCTGATGAGGCTGGAAATCCATGTTAGAACGGCTGTATAATCCTTCAAGAGTGCTTAACTCAATACCTGCTTATGGAGCCTGATTGACAGATCCTCAGTGTCTCTCCCGCTGCTGAGATCTCACACTGCTCAGTACAAGATGCATCTTTCAGGCAAGTATTTAAGGCAGGTGTCTCAGGAGGTATTTCATTATATAGCTGCACTCATAAAATGCTCATATTAACATCTGGATAATACTGCCATTCTAACATAGGTTTCTAAGATCTGTTGAGGCTGGTGTACTTATTGTGAAAATCCATTTAATGACATATGCAGTTTGTATTGTGGAATTTGGTGTCTCTGCTGCAGGCAGTATCTATATCCTCACTTGACTTTGACAGTTCAGCCGTGTGACGCTGCGATCACTGCTCTGCATTCTTAACAGGATTCTTAAATACTAATTAAATGTTAATGAGATTAATTTATAAGAAATTCAGGAGGGAGAATAATGCAAGCAGCAGAGGCATATCTCCTCTTTGATAGCTCCCATACTTTTGGATATTGGAACATATATATAGCTATTCCAGCCTTCAGTTGATAATTTGGTAGATATGTGGATACTCGGGAATGTTTGCATTAATTTACAACTGTATCTCGTTGCCATTGCATACACGTACGCTGTAATTAGATCTATTGTCTATGCCGGATCTCCCGATCGCACAGCTCATTTTTAATAGCTTTTTTTTTGTAGAATAACGTACAGTATAGATTTATAGTCACATAAAGGCTTTTTATGCTGATTCATCACAATGACCATAGATTGCATAGTTTGATTTTTCTACTTCTGTGCAGGTTTAATGGGAAGAACAATTCCTGGTGACAGACACAGTCCTCATAGCATGAAAGAACCGCCACCGCATATACGAGGATCTATTACACAGGGTAAACTCTGCCATACGGATTCTCCTCTTTACATTTCGTGTTGTTATAAACATTCTTGTAGCTTACATGGGGGATAGGAAACCTATATTTCCAAGTATTTTACAGTTGGTGCTCATCTGCCAGTTAGGGATTGTCCGGGGTCTTGTCTCTAAATTGTAATAAGCAAGAATAATCAGATTACTAATACAGACCTTGTACCTGACTTCTTCACTTCACTTGTCCATGCAGAGGATGCTGTTCCTTAAAATTATGGGTACAATGCTGCTGCTGTTGTACTTGTTCTTGTAGCTTTTTCTCCGTGCACACAGGTGAAGACTTGCCATTTGTGAAAAACATTTTTACACAATTAGGAAGAATAGGACCTGTGCATAATACTCAATAGGAGGTGTCGCACAGTTATACTTTTAGTACCGTATTATAGTGTGCCAATATACAGTACTGTACAAATGTTTTAGTCAGGTGTGGGAAAAATGCTGTAAAAAATGCTTTCAAAAGTAAAAGTGGGGTCAAAAGGCAAAGCATTTCTCCTTGCGTAGACTTACAAAGCAATCAAGCATGCCAGTAGTGAGGAGACTTATAGCTGCAATGCTCGACTGGGAAATATGCAAATTGTTTCTTCAGGGAGGAAGGAGATAAACTCTAGTGCCATCTATTGGAAGTAGCAATCCTAAAAGTCAAAAGTGACAATTTAACAAGCCTAGTCATATGTAGCATTTATGCCGGGTCAGCACTTCAATTTGCAGACACTGTGTTTTGATGTGATTGCCCCCTTGTCAGTGCAAAGTATGAGATCTGATCTGACTGTATGAGAAGCTAAGATGAGGTCTAAGGGGAAAGGTTTTCTCATTGTGGAGACTGACAAACCAATCCAGTAGTGACGAGAAAGCTTTCCGTTTAGACACCATCTTAGCTTCTCATACAGCCAGATCAGATTTCAGACCATGCACTGACGAGGGGCAATCACCCCAAAACACATTCTCTGCAAATTGAAGGACTGGTCTGGCATAAATCCTAATCATATGACAAAAAGGGGTCACTTTTGACTTCTGGATTGCTACTTCCAATATGTGGCGCTAGAGTTCATCTCCTTCCTCCCTGGAGAAAAAATTTGCAGACGTAAAGGTGGTAATTAGTTAATTTTTATCAATGAAAGCACAGAGTGAATGAATAACCAAGAGATCAAAATAAATGTAATATTTGGTGTGACCACCTTTTGCCATCAGAACAGCATCAGTTCTCTCGGTACATGTGCACACAGTTTTTGAAGGAACTTGGCATGGAGGTTAATTCAAACATTTTGGAGAACTAACCCCAGTTCTTCTGTAGATGTAGGCTCATACAAAACCTTCAGTTTTTTTCATGTAATACCAGACAGACACAACATTGAGATCAGGGCTCTGTGGGTGTGGGGGGCCACATCATCACTTACAGGACTCCTTTTTCTTTTGTAGGCTGAAGATATTTCTTAATGATATTGGCTATATGTTTGGGGTTTTGTCCTGCTGTAGAATAAATCTGGAGCCAATTAAATACCAGCAGGTGGTATTGCATGATGGATATGTATCTGCCTGTATTTATCACCCTTAAGGACACTATTAATTCTGACCAAATCCCCAACTCCATTGCTGAAATGCAGCCCCACACTTGCAAGGAACCATCACAATTCTTCATTGTGCCTCATCAGTCCAGAACACTTGCTGCCATTTTCAGCACTGCAGCTCTTATGGCTTTTTTCATAGTTAGTAGCTTGGCCTAATTTTCATGTCGAAGGTATGAATTTTGGCAACAATTTTTCCATGAAGAACACTGCTGTTCAGACAAAGTAGATGGGTGTAGCTGGTACTCTAGTTGCTGTCGGTTCTGTGCTGATGGCATTGCTGGACATTTTCCGATTTCTACATATGAAAATGTTGACCATTATCACCTGCTTGATATAACTGGTTACTCATACACCTGACTGTATCCTACAAAATCCCTGAGTTTGTTCAAGAGTTCCAAAAAGAATTGATGCTCTTTTGATGCAAATAGTGGGTACACCAATGTTTGATTTTAGATTTCTCATTTGTTCACTCACATTGCATCTTGTTACTTGCTAAAAGTAAACTCTTAAAACTTCTATTTTTGAAAGCATTCTTTGCAGTATTTTTTTTTTTTACACACCTGCCTAAAATTGTTGCATAGTACTGTGTATCGTATATATTGTACTTCTAGAAAACTCCTAAAACATGGGTTGGCCTAATTTTGTCCTTTGTCATATTCTATGTAGCATTAGTTTTGTCTGGGATTATTGTATGGTTTTTAAATGTAATAATAATGGGTTCCACTTCTTAATACTCATCACGGTGTCCACAATCAGTACCATAGGAAAAGGGCTTGTACTTGAAATGTTTTTCAGAAATATGTTAAAATAATTACAGTAACTTTTATAGGAACACTGCTCAGTTACGTGGAGTTTTTGTTCCGTGGACGTACATGAGCTGGGTAGATTCTTACCGCTAAATACTTTGTAAGGCCCTGTGCGCACTTGCCGGTTTTTCCCGCAGATTTCCTGCGATTTTGCTGCATGTTTCACTCCATGTTATGTTCATAACATCTCTGCAGTGATTCACCAGCAAAACCTTTGCGCACTAGGCGGATTTTGACAGCTGCATGTTTTGCTGCGGGATTCCCGCAGCGAAACCAATTGCATGTCACTTCTTTTCCGCACGTCGCTGTGGCATTTCACTCCATTGACTGCCATGTAATCGTGAAATCCCGCAGGGAATAATGCTGGCAGCAAATTCTGTGCGATTCATTGCGTTTTCCTGCGTTATTCCCTCCGGTATTTCGCGGTTTACCTGCGGTAATGTTCATCGCTGCCTGCGGTTTGCAGGGAAGTGATGTCATTATGACAGGAAGAGGAAGCGGAGCAGAGAGTAAACACACACACACACACACACACACACACACATCACAGACATAGAATACACACACATCGCACTCACACAAAGACATATAAAATACACATAAATCAAACGGACATATAGAAAAAAAAACACGTGGGCTCCACCGTATTTTTACCGTCCAGCCGAGGTAAGCACACAGCGGCGGCCCGGTATTCTCAGGCTGGAGAGGGCGAGGGGCAGGGTTAATGCCCCCCCCTCCCGCAGCCAAGAATATCAGCCCGCAGCTGCCCCGGACTGTCGCATCCATTATGCGGCAGTCCCGGAGTGTCCCCAGCTCTTCCTGTTGCCGTGATGAGGTGACAATTAGGGTAATATAAGGAGTTAATGGTGGCGGATCGCCGCCACTAAGTCCAGGCTTGATCATGGCAGCGTCTATGTGACAACTGACATGATCAACCCGTAAGTGAAGTGAAAAAACACACACACCGAAAAATCCTTTATTTTTAAATAAAACACACAAAAGCCCCTGTTTCACCCCTTTATTAACCCCCCCGAAAAACACAGCCCCGACGTAATCCACAGAGGTCCGGCATAATCCACGTCCTGCGATGCTTGCATCCAGCCGCGACTGACACTACAGAATGCAGCCTCGCAACGAGACAGCAGAGGTAATTACCGGTCATTTCCCACGGCCAGTAATGTGAGCACAATACCGACCGTGAGAAATGCAGTGTGTGCGCACAGGGACTCTATCTATCTATCTATCCCTCTACCTATCCCCCTATCTATTCTTCTATCTGTCTATTTATTTATTTATTTATCTATCTACATTCTATCTCAGAAATTTATTTATTTTTTTATTGTTTTCTTCAATGTGCTTTATTGCATTGAATGCATTAAAACACATGTACCAACCCGCACGCGGCAAAACCGCGAACAATACTGCGGTAAAGCCGTAGCAAACCGCATGTGGTTTTCAGGTGCGGTTTGCCGCATTTTTTTTACCGCTGGTGCGGTAATCTTTTAGGCCCTGCGGAATTTTCTTAAGAAAATTCCGTTTTCCAGTACGCACAGGGCCTAACACTTCACCCCGGACACTTGAATAATACCAAAAGGGTTCAGTTCATCTGAGGTCAGTTTTGCATATACAAATCACACATGCTCCAAGTGAGGACATAGCCCTGAGTGTTGGCTATTTGCTGCCTCGCTTTTATATCATGTTTTTGCATTTGGTTAAAGTAAACAAAAACTGTATTTTTTTTAGTGATATTTTAAGATAAATGTTAGGCACTGGAGAAATTAATCTGCAGAGTAAACACATTTTTTTCCTAATATTAACCCCTTCAGGCCCCGGGCGCTTTCCGTTTTTGCGTTCTTGTTTTTTATTTTTCTGTCAATCTTGCCATATGAGGGCTTGTTTTTTGCGGGACAAGTTGTACTTTTAAATGAAACCATAAGTTTTACCATATGGTGTACTGGAAAACAGCAAACAAACTCCAAGTGTGGAAAAACTGCAAAAAAAAGTGTGATCGCACAATAGTTTTTGGGATGTTTTATTCACAGTGTTCAATATATGATGTGTCATTGTGATGCCTGAGGTTTGTGCGAGTTTGTAGACACCAAACATGTATAGGTTT
Source organism: Anomaloglossus baeobatrachus (assembly GCF_048569485.1). NCBI lineage: Eukaryota > Metazoa > Chordata > Amphibia > Anura > Aromobatidae > Anomaloglossus > Anomaloglossus baeobatrachus. The sequence goes on from NC_134353.1 coordinate 737,869,999, forward strand.
ACTTGTAGTTAAGGGGTTAAAAAAAAATTCACAAGCTTGTCCACTAAAAGTGGCGTACGTTTTTGTGCCTTTTTCCGAAACCCGTAGCGTTCTCATTTTTTGGGAGCTATGGCTCAGTGACTGCTTATTTGTTTGTGTCTCGAGCTGACATTTTTAATGGTACCATTTTTGCGCAGATGCTACGTTTTGATCGCCTGATCACCATTTTTGCGTAAAACTTGCGACAACCAAAAAACGTAATTTTGTCGTTTGGAATTTTTTTGCCGCTAGGTCATTTACCAATGAGATTAATTTATTTTATATTTTGATAGATCGGGCATTTCTGAACGCGGCAATACCAAATATGTGTATATTTTTTTATTATTTTAACCCTTTAATTTTCAATGGGGTTAAAGGGGGGGTGATTTGAACTTGTAGTTTTTTTTTTTTTTGTTAAACTTTTTTTTTACTTTTTTATTTTACTAGTCCCCCTAGGGGGCTATAGCGATCAGCAATCTGATCGCTCTGCACTATCTGCTGATCACAGCTACACAGCTGTAAACAGCAGATATCCTCACTTCCTGATTCATTCGGCTTCGGGCCGAGTGAAACCGAAAGTGGCTCATGATAGCTACATGCGTCATCACATGACCCTGTTCTACCATGGCAACCACCGAAAGTCACGTGATCATGCACGTGACTTCCGTTGGGGGTGGCGGTAAGTGAAAATAATGGCCGCACGCATATACATCTCGCTGCCAGACTTTGGCAGCGAGATGTAAGGGGTTAAATGTCGCAGGTGGAAGCGATTCCTCTTGTAACATGCAGGCACACATAGCAGGTGTTGAAAACAGCTGATATGTGCGCGGATCGTCGCAACCTGCCCACGGCAGGGGGCGGGGATTAACCTCACACGATCCATGACTGAAAGATCCATCATGGGTCGTGAAGGGGTTAATAGCTTTTTTCTAATGAATGTTAGCTGATAAGGCTCTGTTTCTATCTACACCAGAGGAGCAGAACAATGAAAATGATGGCAGTGCTTGACCTGTCTCATGATGGACACCAGTGCGCCCAACGGATTTCATTGACTTTGACTATAGTTTCTTTTCCATCAATATGTCCTTCCCTTTGCCCGACAAAATAGCCCAGCTTGCAGCACTTTTTTGTTTTCTTTTTTTTCCACAAGTTGAGTTTTTAAACACCCCCAAAAAAAACTGAATGTAAAAAAGCCTTAGAGAACCCATCATGACTTTCAGGATTGGTTCCACGGCAGCATTAACATAAAAGTAGATGCATTGTTGCATCCATGTATTTTTTACTCTAAAATGCTCCATTATTTTAGAAAAACTGGCCAGGAACTGTGTCTCAGTTAACTCGTCTGAGACAGGTCCTCGATGGCTTCTTCTTTCCCCGATCCTCAATACTGCCTGGTCTCTGTCCATGTATGTGTATATGGAGAGACTTGTCAGCCTACAGGAGGGATGCGGGGAGAAGTTGCCTGGACCAGCGTGGACTAATCCTCCTAGGCCCATTGTTCCTGGCTAGCTTCTCAAAGTAGGTTTTATCTAATATGCCGCAGTGTTTCAGAATAAAATGTACACCACAAGAATAACACAAACAATAGGATTGTTTTGTGTGACTTAATACATTTGTGTGTATCCTAAATCTAAAAACACTGTGAATGCCTTTTGTAACATTTCGTACCCTCTGTCCAGGGATCCCACGCGCCTACATTGAGGCTCAAGAAGACTACCTCCGAAGAGAAGCCAAGCAGCTCAAGAGAGAAAGCACTCCACCACGAAGCCTATCCGATGCCTACAAAGTCCGAACTCATGAGGGTCTTACAGGCCCACTGAAACTAAAGACACATGATGAAGTGGTGGCTACAGTGAAGGAAATTGGTAGATCTGTTCATGAGATTCCCAGGGAAGAAATGAGACATGGCGCTGAAATTCAAGTTACCCCTCGACCTCATAAGGAAGGATCAATTACACAGGTATGTACTGGTCTACTGACACTTGTCTTTATTTTTTTCTCCTGTTGGCTGTTGCTGTTAACCAAATCATTATATATATATATATATATATATATATATATATATGTGTGTGTGTAATGAGCAATTGCTCCTACAAGGAGATACCAGCCTGAAGGGAATGCTTGATTTGTAATCAGGTGGCACATTTACATTACAAATTATATAACCCTTTAAAAATTTAGTTTTATTAATACTTATTAAAATCCACAACCTTTGTGCAAATTACTTAAGAGGAAAAAATAAAGGGAGGAAGGTAAGATGCTCACCCTTTACAATAACCCTCCCTCCTGTCCACTACCTACCGCGGTGGTCGGCACCCTGATAACTGCGAAAATGGCGCCCCCACTCGGCGGTGGCTGACCCTGTGATATCCCTAAATGGACCCTCAATAAGATGGTGAAAAATAAAGTCAAGGGTCATAAACAGGGTACACTCATGCTCAGTGGACAGATGGACTGGAACAAACACACATGAACACCAAGTTCAGACTAACTTCAGACGTTACTGGTGATTCTGGGGTGATAATAGAGACCAAAAATTGTATCCGATACAATGGATATATAGTCCTAAACGACCCCAAGAATACCTGAAACCTTGGAGGTGGTGAAGAACAATCCCAGAGGTGGTGATCACGATAAGACTCTGTTAAGAAAAGAATGTGAGTGGATCTTTAGAATGGAGTCTGTACAACCTGGAGGTCTAAATGAGCAGATCTCTTATGCCTGCTTTCTCTGATTCCCGGGGCTGATTCTATGGTTCCCTGGGGTTTGCTGGCCTGAATCCCGTAATAGGGAGGTTATATTGATATATCGTACGTAGTTTCGTATGTGGATTAGATTCGGATTGATGCTGGGGTGGGTGCTTCATCCCTTTGCCCCTCTGCCCCCCTTCTCCCTCTCCTGTCTTAAGTGCGCGCCCCAATCCTGTCTGCCTGTTACTCTACCCTTTGCCATCCCTTCCTTCCTAATAGTACTCTCTCGGTGTAGTCATATCACTATGTTGGTGGTCAGTGGTCTGATTTATATATCGTATGGCCACCAATGAGAGATTTGGGTTGTTATAAATATAACCCAAATGTGCATGTATGAGAGGTTTTTCTGGGCCATACAGGGTGTCCCCAAACTGGAACAGGGCCATATATGACTTATGTTTTAAGGTTATGTGGATGCTCGTTAGGTTCTGGGGGTAATATATCTATCCCCCGCCTCCTTACTGATAATTTAGGGGCGACGTCGTAGGGCATTTTCAATGCTGATCCCCGCCCATTCATTCGGCCGTATGCACCCGTGTGACGTCACTTCCGGTTATCGCTCCCTGACGCCGCTTCCGGTTCCGCCTCGCGACCCGACCGTGGAACGCAAGCGGCGTCACACTATGGAGCGCATCAGGGGGCGTCCCCAGATGTACCTAGTCAACACATGTGATCCCGGAGTATGGATCACGTGAACGGGACACAGAATGTAATTTATCGATGTGGTTAACATTTGCCCTAATGTATTAGGGAAGAGATTATAATATTTGGTGAGGGTTCTTATTACAGCAACATATTTTGAGGGCATGGCTTGCCGTGGATGGGGGTGTGCCTGGGCGTGAGGTAAGGGGGTGGGCTGATTGGCTGGAGATGGGGGCGGCCCATTACCGGCTAGGTTCAAGAGGAGATCCTAGTGCATCAGTTCTCCCCCCTTATCCTGACATTATGCTGTCCTGAAATCGATTGGCAAGCCTTATATCAAGCCTCCTGATGATCCGTGTCTGGAGAAACGCGTTGAGGCGAAACTGGGGCAATTCTGGGACACGCACATGAACCCTCCCGAGGCGAAACTGGGGCAATTCTGGGACACGCACATGAACCCTCCCCACACGATAAGTGTTTGATTGATTTTTTGACTAACCTGAATGATCATAACTGGTTGATTTATGCAATTGCACTTGGTATGCGTTGACACTTCATTTTGTATATGAACGAACCGGCTGTCTGTATTAGTTAGCACCGGAGGCCAGGTTTTGTTCATAATTCTGCACACTTTATTGCACTATGCACTTTTTCATGCCCTTTTAATATGCATACCAAGGAGTAATTTTGGGTATCTAATGTACGAATTTGCTATTGATATTCGTGGTTCTTGGGGTCGTTTAGGACTATATATCCATTGTATCGGATACAATTTTTGGTCTCTATTATCACCCCAGAATCACCAGTAACGTCTGAAGTTAGTCTGAACTTGGTGTTCATGTGTGTTTGTTCCAGTCCATCTGTCCACTGAGCATGAGTGTACCCTGTTTATGACCCTTGACTTTATCTATTTTTCACCATCTTATTGAGGGTCCATTTAGGGATATCACAGGGTCAGCCACCGCCGAGTGGGGGCGCCATTTTCGCAGTTATCAGGGTGCCGACCCCCGCGGTAGGTAGTGGACAGGAGGCAGGGTTATTGTAAAGGGTGAGTATCTTACCTTCCTCCCTTTATTTTTTCCTCTTAAGTAATTTGCACAAAGGTTGTGGATTTTAATAAGTATTAATAAAACTAAATTTTTAAAGGGTTATATAATTTGTTATGCAACACTCCCTTTTTCATATAGTTTGGCACATTTACAATACCATATCTGTGTGTTAGCAGTGTTGTATTTGTATACATCACTCCATCAATAGTTAATTTCTTTGTCGCTCCATTGGGAGACCCAGACAATTGGGTGTATAGCTTCTGCCTCCGGAGGCCACACAAAGTATTACACTTAAAAGTGTAAACCCCTCCCCTCTGCCTATACACCCCCCCGTGCATCACGGGCTCCTCAGTTTTTATGCTTTGTGTTGAAGGAGGCACACATGCACGCAAGCTCCACAATTTAGTCAGCAGCAGCTGCTGACTATATCGGATGGAAGAAAAGAGGGCCCATAACAGGGCCCCCGGCATGCTCCCTTCTCACCCCACTCTGGTCGGCGGTGCTGTTAAGGTTGAGGTACCCATTGCGGGTACATAGGCAGGAGCCACATGCTGTTTTCCTTCCCCATCCCTTAGGGGCTCTGGGTGAAGTGGGATCCTAACCGGTCACCAGGCACTGGGACCGTGCTCCCTCCGCAGCCCCTGGGGGAATCTGCTGGACAGGAGACCGGGTATCGTCAGGGACAGGCCCTGCTCCTCTGAGGTACTCTGTGTCCCCTTGGGGACGGCGCATAGAGCGCCTGTGTAATGGACGCTGCAGCAGCTGCTGGGTGTGTTTGTGCGCCGGGACTACCGCGCTGACCGCGCTTGTTTGCCGGCCGCGCTTATAACTTTACTCCCCGGCTTTTGCGGCATAGTACCGCATACTCCCGCCCCCAGGCCTGCCAGTCAGGGGTAAGGGCGGGACGCTGCACTGGACGTCAGCTCTGAGGGCTGGAGCATTCTTAGTATCCTCCTCCCCCCTCACTGAGCACCGTGGGGCACCAGATTCCCGCACTTTCTGAGGCACGCCCACGGCTCCCTCCTCCTCTCAGAACGCTGGCAGCCATTCCTATCAGCACTTCTGACGCTGGAGAACTTCAGAGGGGAGACAACACCGAGCTCCACAGCTCTGGGAGGCCCAGGCAGGGAATCTGGTGGTCACACAACCGCTGAGGGCGGTCGGTAAGCCGCACCTGTTACTAGGTGCTAGCCCCCCTGGGTGCCGAAGTGTATATTTATATGCTTATATTGTATACATTTACTCTGTACGGCCGCACTATTTGCTTTTGGCTATATACCCTCTCTGATTGCTCTAAGAGGAGACAACAGCATGTCGTCCGCAAAAAGCAAGGGTGCCAAGGCACAGGCTTACTTTGCAACCTGTACCTCATGTGCAGCTATGCTACCTGCAGGTTCCACCTACCCTCATTGTGTGCAATGCTCGGCCCCTGTGACACTCACTCAGCCGGAGCCTCTGCCACTGGTGGGACCCTCGGCCCAGGTGGAACCACCTGCTGCCACTGTCCAGGTGACAGGGACAGAGTTTGCAGTATTCGCTGACAAACTTTCTGAGTCTATGGATAAATGGTCTGCTAAGATACTAGAAGCTTTGCAGTCCAGACCGGTAACACAGGCCCCGGGCACTGTTGAATCATTGACCCCAGGCCCCCCTCGGTTGGAGCAGCAAAGTGCTCCTGGGGCGACTCATAGGTCCCACGGTGAGGACTCCGACACGGACCGCAGTCCCAGACCGGCTAAGTGGGCTCGCTGGGAGCTTCCCTCGACTTCTTCACACTGTTCAGGGTCTCAGCATGAGGACTCTCTGGAGGATGAAGCGGAGGTGGCAGATCAGGGCTCTGATCCTGACGCCGCTCTCAACCTTGATACACCTGAAGGGGACGCCATAGTAAACGACCTTATAGCGTCCATCAATCAGGTGTTGGATCTTTCTCCTCCAGCTCCTCCGATTGAGGAGTCAGCTTCTCAGCAGGAGAAATTCCATTTTAGGTTTCCCAAACGTACACGGAGTGCGTTTCTTGATCACTCCGACTTCAGAGATACAGTCCAGAAACACCGAGCTTTTCCAGATAAGCGCTTTACTAAGCGCCTTAATGACACACGTTATCCCTTCCCCCCTGACGTAGTCAAGGGTTGGGCTCAGTGTCCCAAGGTGGATCCTCCAGTCTCTAGACTGGTGGCTAGATCCATAGTTGCAGTGGCAGATGGTGCATCACTCAAGGATGCCACTGACAGGCAGATAGAGCTCCTGATGAAATCCATCTATGACGCTATCGGCGCGTCCTTTGCTCCGGCATTCGCAGCCGTATGGGCACTCCACGCTATCTCAGCTTGTCAGTCTGAGATTAATGCAGTCACACGTGCCTCTACTCCGCAGGTTGTGTCCTTAACCTCTCAGGTGTCGGCGTTTGCGTCCTACGCCATGAATGCTGTCCTGGACTCTGCGAGCCGTACGGCGGTAGCATCCGCCAATTCGGTGGCAGTCCGCAGGGCCATGTGGCTACGTGAATGGAAGGCAGACTCTGCTTCCAAAAAGTTCTTAACCGGTTTGCCATTTTCTGGCGACCGCCTGTTTGGCGAGCAATTGGATGAAATCATTAAACAATCCAAGGGAAAGGACTCGTCCTTACCCCAGTCCAAACCAAACAGACCTCAACAACGGAAGGTACAATCGAGGTTTCGGTCCTTTCGGCCCTCAGCCAGGTCTCAATTCTCCTCGTCCAACAGGCCACAGAAGGGTCAGAGGAACTCTGATTCATGGCGGTCTAAGTCACGTCCTAAAAAGACCGCCGGAGGAACCGCTCCCAAAGCGGCCTCCTCATGACTTTCGGCCTCCCCAAACCGCATCCTCGGTCGGTGGCAGGCTCTCCCGCTTTTGCGACGCCTGGTTGCCACATGTCCAAGACCGATGGGTGAGAGACATTCTGTCTCACGGTTACAGGATAGAGTTCAGCTCTCGTCCCCCGACTCGTTTCTTCAGAACATCTCCGCCCCCCGAGTGAGCCGATGCTCTTCTTCAGGCGGTGAGCACTCTGAAGGCAGAAGGAGTGGTGATCCCTGTTCCCCTTCAGCAATGGGGTCACGGTTTTTACTCCAACTTGTTTGTGGTGCCAAAAAAGGACGGATCTTTCCGTCCCGTTCTGGACCTCAAACTGCTCAACAGACACGTGAAAACCAGGCGGTTCCGGATGGAATCTCTCCGCTCCGTCATCGCCTCGATGTCCCAAGGAGACTTCCTAGCATCAATCGACATCAGGGATGCTTATCTCCACGTTCCGATTGCACCAGAGCATCAGCGCTTCCTGCGTTTCGCCATCGGGGACGAACACCTTCAGTTCGTGGCACTGCCTTTCGGCCTGGCGACAGCCCCAGGGGTCTTCACCAAGGTCATGGCAACAGTGGTAGCAGTCCTACACTCTCAGGGACACTCGGTGATCCCTTACTTAGACGATCTCCTTGTCAAGGCCCCCTCTCGGGTGGCATGCCAACACAGCCTGAACATTGCTCTGGAGACTCTCCAGAGATTCGGGTGGATCATCAATTTCCCAAAGTCAAAATTGACACCGACCCAATCGCTGACATATCTCGGGATGGAGTTTCATACTCTCTCAGCGATAGTGAAACTTCCGCTGGACAAACAGCGTTCACTACGGACAGGGGTGCAATCTCTCCTTCGAGCCCAGTCGCACTCCTTGAGGCGCCTCATGCACTTCCTAGGGAAGATGGTGGCAGCAATGGAGGCAGTTCCATTTGCGCAGTTTCATCTGCGTCCACTTCAATGGGACATTCTCCGCAAATGGGACAGGAAGTCGACGTCCCTCGACAAGAACGTCTCCCTTTCTCGTGCGGCCAAGGCCTCCCTTCAGTGGTGGCTTCTTCCCACTTCTTTGTCGAAGGGGAAATCATTCCTGCCCCCATCCTGGGCTGTGGTCACGACGGACGCGAGTCTGTCAGGGTGGGGAGCGGTCTTCCTCCACCACAGGGCTCAGGGTACCTGGACTCAGCCAGAGTCCTCCCTTCAGATCAATGTTCTGGAGATAAGGGCAGTGTATCTAGCCCTAAAGGCGTTCCAGCCGTGGCTGGAAGGCAGGCAGATCCGAATTCAGTCGGACAACGCCACGGCAGTGGCATACATCAACCACCAAGGCGGCACACGCAGTCGGCAAGCCTTCCAGGAAGTTCAGCGGATTCTGCTGTGGGTGGAAGCCACAGCCTCCACCATCTCCGCAGTTCACATCCCGGGCGTAGAAAACTGGGAAGCAGACTTTCTCAGTCGCCAGGGCATGGACGCAGGGGAATGGTCTCTTCACCCGGACGTGTTTCAAGAGATCTGTTGCCGCTGGGGGAAGCCGGACGTCGACCTAATGGCGTCCCGGCACAACAACAAGGTCCCGGCATTCATGGCACGGTCTCAAGATCACACAGCTCTGGCGGCAGACGCATTAGTTCAGGATTGGTCGCAGTTTCGACTGCCTTATGTATTTCCTCCTCTGGCACTGCTGCCCAGAGTGTTACGCAAGATCAGGTCCGACTGCCGCCGCGCCATCCTCATCGCCCCAGACTGGCCGAGGAGGTCGTGGTACCCGGATCTGTGGCATCTCACGGTGGGTCAACCGTGGGCACTACCAGACCGACCAGACTTACTGTCTCAAGGGCCATTTTTCCATCTGAATTCTGCGGCCCTCAACCTGACTGTGTGGCGATTGAGTCCTGGATCCTAGCGTCTTCAGGGTTATCTCAAGAGGTCATTGCCACTATGAGACAGGCCAGGAAACCAACGTCCGCCAATATCTACCACAGGACGTGGAGGATCTTCTTATCCTGGTGCTCTGATCAGGGTTTTACTCCCTGGCCATTTGCCTTGCCCACTTTTCTGTCCTTCCTTCAATCCGGAATGGAAAAGGGTTTGTCTCTCGGCTCTCTTAAGGGACAAGTCTCGGCGCTCTCTGTGTTTTTTCAAAAGCGTCTAGCCAGGCTTCCGCAGGTACGCACGTTCCTGCAGGGGGTTTGCCACATAGTCCCCCCTTACAAGTGTCCGCTAGAACCCTGGGATCTGAACAGGGTGCTAACGGCTCTTCAGAAACCACCTTTCGAGCCAATGAGAGATATTTCTCTTTCACGCCTTTCGCAGAAGGTGGTCTTTCTAGTGGCAGTCACATCACTTCGGAGAGTGTCTGAGCTAGCTGCTCTGTCATGCAAAGCCCCCTTCCTGGTGTTTCACCAGGATAAGGTGGTTCTGCGTCCGGTTCCGGAATTTCTCCCTAAGGTGGTATCCCCTTTTCATCTCAATCAGGATATCTCCTTACCTTCTTTTTGCCCTCATCCAGTTCACCAATGTGAAAAGGATTTGCACTTGTTAGATCTGGTGAGAGCACTCAGGCTCTACATTTCTCGTACGGCGCCCCTGCGCCGCTCGGATGCGCTCTTTGTCCTTGTCGCTGGCCAGCGTAAAGGGTCGCAGGCTCCCAAGTCAACCTTGGCTCGGTGGATCAAGGAACCAATTCTTGAAGCCTACCGTTCTTCTGGGCTAGGCTACGGCTCAGCAGGTGTGTCAGGCGGCTACCTGGTCGAGTCTGCACACTTTCACGAAACACTATCAAGTGCATACCTACGCTTCGGCAGATGCCAGCCTAGGTAGGCGAGTCCTTCAGGCGGCGGTTGCCCACCTGTAGGAAGGGGCCGTTTTACGGCTCTATTACCGAGGTATTCTTTACCCACCCAGGGACTGCTTTTGGACGTCCCAATTGTCTGGGTCTCCCAATGGAGCGACAAAGAAGAAGGGAATTTTGTTTACTTACCGTAAATTCCTTTTCTTCTAGCTCCTATTGGGAGACCCAGCACCCGCCCCTGTTCCCTTCGGGCTGTTGTTCTTTTGTGTACACGTGTTGTTCATGTTGAATTGTTCTGGGTTCGTCGTTTTCAGTTCTCCGAACATCCTTCGGATTGAATTTACCTTAGACCAATTTATAAGTTTCCTCCTTCCTGCTTTTGCACCAAAACTGAGGAGCCCGTGATGCACGGGGGGGTGTATAGGCAGAGGGGAGGGGTTTACACTTTTAAGCGTAATACTTTGTGTGGCCTCCGGAGGCAGAAGCTATACACCCAATTGTCTGGGTCTCCCAATAGGAGCTAGAAGAAAAGGAATTTACGGTAAGTAAACAAAATTCCCTTCTTGTATGGGTTCTCGGAAGGGTAAGCACTCCCAGTAATCTATAAACAATAATCTGGCACTTCTGAATTTAAATAACTTGAATATTATGTAGTCAAAATATGTTTCGGGTTTTTAACTCAGACCTTCATCAAACCCCAACTGAGTATAAATAAAGGTTCAGCGACACCAGGTATATAGTTGGGCCTGGCATATATGGCGCATGGTATTGGTGAGTTCCTGTGGGAAATGCAATATTTAGCTGAGGTCTGAAGAAGCTCTGAGTCAGGCCTAAGCCACACGGCGAGAAAATCGGTGCGAGTGGAGTGCGATAAAACATCGCATTCCCCTCGGACCAATTCTAGCCTGTGTGACAGCACACATGAGCGATTATTTTCTCAGCCCTAATCGGACCGAGAAAACAATCGCAGCATGCTGCGATTGTAATCCGAGACTCTTTCTCTCGCACCCATTCAAGTGAATGGGGCGAGAGAAAAATCGCACTGCACTCGCGGTACACCGGTGTACTGCCAGTGCAGTGCGAGAATGGCTATAGCCGGCTACGCAGGAGAGAGGGGGAGAAATCCCTCCCTCCCCTCCTGAGTGCCGGCCCGCCCCCCGCAGCTGAGGTCTGCTCGCACGAACGGACCTCAGTTGCAAGGACACAAGCATGACACTCGGCTCTGCTGTACTGCCAGCACGAGCCGAGTCTCATGCAAGGGGATCGCAGTAGTCCCCGTGTGGCCCCAGCCTTAATGACCGAAACGTTACATTTTGACTACATAATAAATATTCAAGTTATTCAATTCAGGATTGCCAAGTGTGTGAGCAGTGAGGGTCCCTGAGCATGCAAACCTAGGAATTTGTGCTCTTAAGTAAAGGCTTTTCTGTACAGATATTGCCAGATTAGCTTGTATGGAGGAACTCCTCTTCCTTTGTTGCTATTAAAAGGTTTGCTGGGGACTAAACAACTGATGACTTATTTGTATCAGCAGTTTTCAGCTAAAAGGCTGCTGGGTGTCGGATCTCACTGATCTCATATTGATGACCCATTCCAAGGATAGGTCATGAATTGTTTAGTCTTGGACAACCTCTTTAACCACAGTTTCTAGACATACTTTGTAGCCACCAAAGGAAACGGAGATGTTCAGGGACTTCTATAGAAATATTTTGTGGGTATACTTTGTGTTCTTAAAACATCAATGCAGAGTAAGCAGCTTGAATGAGATTGTGAAGCTGTGAGGTAGGGGAGCTGACTGTCAGACACAGCCAGACTTCCATATTTATGGCATGTTTATTGCCATATTTACCTTTTTGATCTCCGCATACAGCAGCGCTGAACCAGTGCTTGTGTCTACAGATTAGGAAGCACGGTAGACCCGACCTTGTGGTCATGTGATTCCTGAGATGTAGGGAGAGAAAAGGAGCTGCAGGGCAATAGGAGATTTAATCAGCCCTGCAGGCCGAAATTCTCCTTAATTTACCAGCTCCAGTTACAGGGAAAATACTCAATAAAAAGAATGTATTAATATTATAATGTTCCCCCCCAAAGCCCTTTTAGGACCTCATGGGGGTACAGTGTGCACAATAAATGGAAAAAAAACAAAACATTAAAATAGCCAAATAGAAAGAATGTATAAATAAAATTAAAAAAAAGATGCAACCAGCATGAATCACTTTTTCCAATACCTACCTCATTGAATGAATATGTCCAATATATACAAATAATTTCTAATGATAGAGCAAATCCATATAAAATTGTTTAGCGGTCTTTTTGTAGTTGTAAAAACAGCATTAAAATTTAAATAGACATTATCGAAAAAATGACAAAAAATAAGCCCCATGTATCACAGAAAAAAGAGGCACATATTATTTGGGTATCCAAACGAGGAAGATTTCCGAGCCGCTAAAACCTACAAAATATGCCTGGTCAGGAAGGGGAGAAAATGGCCTAGTCATGAACTGGTTAAGTAGATATATAATATTTCTTGTGAGGGTTTTATCTTCTGAAATATCCTCACTTAGAAGTGTCTAACAGCTGCTTTGTGCAATCACATGCTGACTGATGGGGTGAGGGATCGCTGCGCACTTTCGCCTAGTTGGCACTGCAGTGTGGAAGTCCTGAGGCTGATTTCTTGTTGTTTTAAGTCACTGGGCAGATGGCCATAAAAGTGTGTACTCGGAGCTACACAGCGGCCAGATGCTGACATGGAAGTCTTGATGTCACTTTATATACAACTATACAGCCCTGCACGAAATCCCGGAAAAGTTTACTTCATGTAAAATTACAGCCTTTCTAGATTGCCCGGATTCCACTAATAGCTTAGTAGCTACTTTGGCTCATACATCTGTGTCTCCTATTTCCATGGATGGTGCTATTCCTGTGATGTGTAAATCTGCCAGTGCAAAGAGTTTCTCTGTTTACTTCCTTTGGTATGAGGGACCTCCTTGTGTTCAGTTTTAGCATTTTTTTTTTTAGACTAAGATATCCCTATACATGGAGACTTTGGATGGATAATATTATTATTTTTTATTATTATAGCACCATTTATTCCATGGCGCTTTACATGTGAAAGGGGTATACAAAATAGGAACAAATACAATAATCATAAACAATACAAGGCACAGACAGGTACAGGAGGATGGAGGTCCCTGCCCGCGAGTGCTTACAGTCTACAAGAGATGGGTGAGGATACAGTAGGTGAGGGTAGAGCTGGTCGTGTGACGCTGTATCAGACTGAGGGTTATAGCAGGTTGTAATCTTGTCGGAAGAGGTGGATCTTGAGGTTCCTTTTGAAGCTTATCAAGGTAGGCGAGAGTCTGATATGTTGTGGCAGAGCATTCCAGAGTATGGGGGAGGCACGCGAGAAATCTTGGATGCGATGGTGGGAAGAGGAGATGAGAGGGGAGTAGAGAAGGAGATCTTGTGAGGATCGAAGGTTACGTGCAGGTAAGTACCGAGAGAGTAGGTCACAGATGTAGGGAGGAGATAGGTTGTGGATGGCTTTGTAGGTCATGGTTAGGGTTTTGAACTAGAGTCGTTGGGCAATGGGAAGCCAGTGAAGGGATTGGCAGAGAGGAGAGGTCAGGGAGTAGCGGGGGGACAGGGGGATTAGTCGGGCAGCATAGTTTATAATAGATTGTAGGGGTGCAAGACTGTTTGAAGGGAGGCTGCAGAGCAGAAGGTTGCAATAATCCAGGCGGGATATAATAGATATAATAAGGGCATGCACTAGTATTTTTGCAGCTTCTTGGGAAAGGAATGCACGGATCCGGGAAATGTTTTTGAGTTGGTGGTGGCAGGAGGTAGAGAGGGCTTGGATGTGTGGCTTGAAAGCGAGAGCAGAGTCTAGAGTTACTCACAGGCAGCAAGCACGTGGGACTGGGGAAAGTGAGAACCCATTGACATTGATGGATGTGTCAGGTGGGGGGTTGAGTGAGGAAAGATAATGAATTCTGTTTTGTCCATGTTCAGTTTTAGGAATCGAGCAGAGAAAAGGATGAAATAGCAGCAGACAGACATTATGGGATTCTGGTTAGTAGGGAGGTGATGTCAGGTCCAGAGAGGTAGATCTGCGTATCATCAGCATAGGGGTGATATTGAAAGCCATGGGACTCTGAGTTGTACCAGGCCGACGGTGTAGATGGAGAACAGCAGGGGTCTTAGAACTGAACCTTGGGGGACCCCGACAGATAGGGGGTGAGATGAGGAAGTGGTGTGAGAGTGGGAGATACTGAAAGTTCAGTCGGTTAAAGGGAACCTGTCATCAGAAATTTAGCTATAAAGCTAAAAGTTCCCCCCTCTGCAGCTCCTGGGCTGCATTCTAGGAAGCTTCCTATAGATTTTGTGTCACCTTTTATCCCAAAATAAACACTTTATAAACTGGTACCTTTTCGTATGTAAATTTCTTAATTTTCCATGTGGGCGGGCTGTCTGATGTACGTTGCTGTTCCTCCATCATATTGACGCCGCCCCCGAACGCTGAATTTGAAAGTTCAGGACACCGCCCCTGGGTGCCCGTGGTCCAGCGCATGCGCTGTTCCACTGTAGCGGTGCCGTGCACTGTGTGCACGTGCGACCGCTGTGACGCTTTGCGCGGGCACGAGGTTATGGGCGGCGCTGTTAGTGTCATCAGTAAGTGCCGCCCATAACCTCGTGACCGCACTTTCCCCTATTCCTCCAGCGTTATGCGCAAGCGCTGGAGGAATGATGCCCGGACGTCCCCTCCTTCCCATCATGCTCAGCACGAGGTCACGAGGTTATGGGCGGCACTTACTGATGACACTAACAGCGCCGCCCATAACCTCGTGCCCGCGCAAAGCGTCACAGCGGTCGCACGTGCACACAGTGCACGGCACCGCTACAGTGGAACAGCGCATGCGCTGGACCACGGGCACCCAGGGGCGGTGTCCTGAACTTTCAAATTCAGCGTTCGGGGGCGGCGTCAATATGATGGAGGAACAGCAACGTACATCAGGCAGCCCGCCCACATGGAAAATTAAGAAATTTACATACGAAAAGGTACCAGTTTATAAAGTGTTTATTTTGGGATAAAAGGTGACACAAAATCTATAGGAAGCTTCCTAGAATGCAGCCCAGGAGCTGCAGAGGGGGGAACTTTTAGCTTTATAGCTAAATTTCTGATGACAGGTTCCCTTTAAGTATGAGGAGATCCAGAATAGTGCCAAGTCTGTGATGCCCAGAGATGAGAGAATTTGTATAAGGGAATGGTCTACTGTGTTAATGGCAGAGGACAGGTCCAGGAGGAGGAGGACAGAGTAGTGTTACTTGGCTTTGGCAATTAGTAGGTAATTAGTGACTTTAGTTAGGGCAGTTTCAGTGGAATGATGTAGACAGTCAAAGAGGGAGCAGAAAGACAGGTATGAGGACAGTTCAAGATGGACATGCTGTTCCAGTAGTTTTGAGGTATAGGGGAGAAGTGAAAGGGGGCGATAGTTTGACACAGAGGAAGGGTCAAGGGAGGGCTTTTTGAGGATGGGTGTAATGGAGGCATGTTTAAAGCATGAAGAGAATACACCAGTTAGTGATAGGTTGAAGAGATGGGTTAGGGTTGGGATGAAGACTGTGGTGAGATTGGGGATGAGGTGGGATGGGAGTGAATCAAGCGGACAGATGGTGAGATGTGATCTTGAGAGTAGAGTGGAAAGATGATTTGTCATGGTGAAGAAGCTGGATTTGGAGGAAGAAGGCTGAGTAGTTGTGAGGTGGGGCTGTGGTGATAGTGGGCCAAAGCTTTCTCTGATGTTGTCAATCTTCTGCTTGAAGAAAGAGGCAAAGTCTTCAGCTGAGATAAGAGGAGAGGGAGGTTGTGCCGGGGGGACGAAGGAGAGAGTTGAAAGTGTTGAATAGCTGTTTAGGGTTGTGAGATAGGATATGAGAGATGAGAAGTAGGTTTGTTTTGCAGCAGTGAGTGCAGACTTGAAAATAGTGAGAGACTGTATGTGACGAAGTGCTCGGCGGAATGAGACCTCTTTCATCTGCGCTCAGCGATCCTGGAAGCCCGTCTCAATTCTTTAATCTGACTCGTGTGCCAGGGTTGCCTGTTGATTGTGCGGGTTTTGGTGTGTGAGAGGGCTGAAATTATTGTAATATTCACATATGACGAAAAAAAAATGATCCCAGAAAGTAAAATGTCCTCAAACATCTTAAGAATGTTTTCCTTGTCCTTCTGGTGGCTTTAATTTTAGGATTAAGTTTATGTCCGAAAACCGACAAATATAGATCTGATGGGAAGAAGGGAGTGGTCCCATCACATGGTAATACCCATCTACGTAGGGGGTTGTTGTGTAAGGCCTGTGCCAAACATATAGATGTATATTATATACGGAAATATTTATGCATACTAGTTCTGTATGAATTTCCTCTATTGGGTACAGAGCATTGCTTCTGGTAATAAACTAGAAAATATTTCATAGTATCATAGTATCATAGTTTTTAAGGTTGAAGGGAGACTCTAAGTCCATCTAGTTCAACCCGTAGCCTAACATGTTGATCCAGAGGAAGGCAAAAAAAACCCAATGTGGCAAACAAGTTCCAATGGGGAAAAAATTTCCTTCCTGACTCCACATCCGGCAATCAGACTAGTTCCCTGGATCAATACCCTGTCATAAAATCTAATATACATAACTGGTAATATTAAATTTTTCAAGAAAGGCATCCAGGCTCTGCTTAAATGTTAGTAGTGAATCACTCATTACAACATCATGCGGCAGAGAGTTCCATAGTCTCACTGCTCGTACAGTAAAGAATCCTCGTCTGTGATTATGATTAAACCTTCTTTCCTCAAGATGTAGCGGATGCCCCCGTGTTCCAGTCGCAGGCCTAGGTGTAAAAAGATCTTTGGAAAGGTCTCTGTACTGTCCCCTCATATATTTATACATTGTGATTAGATCCCCCCTAAGCCTTTGTTTTTCCAAACTAAATAACCCCAAGTTTAATAACCTGTCTTGGTATTGCAGCCCACCCATTCCTCTAATAATCTTGGTGGCTCTTCTCTGCACCCTCTCCAGTTCAGCTATGTCCTTCTTATATATCGGTGACTAGAATTGTACACAGTATTCTAAGTGCGGTCGCACTAGTGACTTGTACAGAGGTAGAACTATATTTTTTTCATGAACACTTATACCTCTTTTAATACATCCCATTATTTTATTAGCCCTGGCAGCAGTTGCCTGACACTGTCCACTAAAGTGAAGTTTACCATCCACCCATACACCCAAGTCTTTTTCTGTGTCTGTTTTAGGCTAAGTTCACATTTCCGCTAAAATCTATCAGTCACAATCCGCTGCTCTTGTAAACAGCGGAATCCGTTTAGCGGATTCCGCTGCTCCCATAGACTTGTATGAGCAGCGGATTGTGACTGATGATGCTGCGTTGCACCCTCCGCCCGACTGATCAGTCGTGGAACGACTGACCGCCGGGCGGGGGGAACACAGCATGTAACGTTTTTTGAGCAGCGAGATCCGTCGGATTTCGCTGCGCATGCTCTCTGGCTCCCTGCACACGTCACCAGCTTTGGTTGGTTACCCGATATTTACCCTGGTTACGGTGCAAGGAGCCAGCGGTAGGCCCGTAACCAAGGTAAATGTCGGGTAACCAAGGTAAACATCGGGTGCTTTGCTGTTACCCGATATTTAGGCTGGTTACGTGTGCAGGGAGGCCGACACTTCCCCGCTCGGCCCCGCCCCCTCCCGCACTCCGCACATGTATGTACACACACACACACACACCTGTCCTCAGCCATGCAGACAAGCACTGACACCCTCGTCTGGCCCCGCCCCCTGCTCGGCTCCGCCCCCTCCCGCACTTTGCATGTGCACACACACACACATACATACATACATACATACATACATACATACATACATGCACATACACACACTCACTCACACATACACTCACCTGTCCCCAGCCATGCAGACCGCAGCACTTCCACTGACATCCTCAGCGCCTGGCCCCGCCCCCCGCTCGGCTCTGCCCCCGAACTCCGCCCCCCGCACACAACGGAATCCGACAAAGAATTCTGTTCTTTGTCATCCGTTGTACAGCGTTGAACAGCGCATCAGTCACATGCGTCAAGCGACGCATGTGACTGATACAAATCAACGGAAATGTGAACTTAGCCTTACCCAGTGTTCTACAATTAAGTACATAATCATAAATGTTATTTCCTCTACCCAAGTGCATGACCTTACATTTATCTACATTAAACTTCAATTGCCACTTCTCAGCCCAATCCTCCAATTTACATAAATCTCCCTGTAATATAAAATTATCCTCCTCTGTATTGATTACCCTGCAGAGTTTAGTATCATTTGCAAATATTGAAATTCTACTCCGCATGCCCCCAACAAGGTCATTTATAAATATGTTGAAAAGAAGCGGGCCCAATACTGACCCCTGTGGTACCCCACTATGATCTGAGACCCAGTGCGAGTACGTACCATTAATAACCACCCTTTGTTTCCTATCACTGAGCCAGTTTTTAACCCAGTTACACATATTTTCCCCTATCCCCATTATTCTCATTTTATGTACCAACCTTTTGCGTGGCACCGTATCAAAAGCTTTTGAAAAGTCCATATACACAACATCCACTGCATTTCCCTGGTCCAGACTTGAACTTACCTCTTCATAGAAGCTGATCAAATTAGTTTGACAGGATCGATCCCTCATAAACCCATGTTGATACTCTGTCATAAGTAGAGATGAGCGAACCGGTCCCGGTTCGGCTCGAGGTCGGTTCGCCGAACGGAGGTCCCGTTCGAGTTCGGCTCGACGAACGTTCGACGAACCGAACTCGAACTGCATAGGAAACAATGGCAGGCAATCACAAACACAGAAAAACACCTAGAAAACACCCTCAAAGGTGTCCAAAAGGTGACAAACAACTCACAACACAACACAAACACATGGGAAAGTGACAAGGACATATACTCATGCGAAAACAAAAGAGCTGGACAAGGAAAAAGAGGAGGACACACAGATATAGGCATGGCACGCCCTTCTAAAATCATGTAAAACACCGCAAGGTGACTCCAAGCGTAGTCTCCCTTTTTTCCAAAAATTGTGCCCCACACACACCCACCCCTTCAGTGGCAGCACTTGTGCCCTAGTTGTACACTTCACAGCTAGATTTGCATCAAGCACATTCAAAAATACGCTATTCTTAACCGTCCCCAGGATGACACCGGGGTAGGTAGCAAAGTCTTTCCTGATCCCAGCTCTGTTCATCTTGGCTTCTTTTAAAAACACATCAAGCAAGGGTTACTCCAAGCGGAGCCTCCCTTTTTTACAAAAATTGGGCCACACACACACCCACCCCTTCAGTGGCAGAAGTAGTGCCCCAGTTGTATTCTTCACAGCTAGATTTGCATCAAGCACATTCAAAAATACGCTATTCTTAACCGTCCCCAGGATGACACCGGGGTAGGTAGCAAAGTCTTTCCTGATCCCAGCTCTGTTCATCTTGGCTTCTTTTAAAAACACATCAAGCAAGGGTTACTCCAAGCGGAGCCTCCCTTTTTTCCAAAAATTGTGCCCCACACACCCACCCCTTCAGTGGCAGAAGTTGTGACCCAGTTGTACAATTCACAGCTAGATTTGCATCAAGCACATTCCAAATCCACAAGCATTTACTCTCCCCAGGATGACACGGGTAGTAAATTCCTTCTGGATCCATGACTTGTTCATTTTGATGAACGTCAGTCTGTCCACATTGTCACTGGACAGACGCGTGCGCTTATCTGTCAGCACACACCCAGCAGCACTGAAGACACGTTCAGAGACAACGCTGGCAGCTGGACACGACAAAATCTCCAAGGCATAACTGGATAGCTCTGGCCATTTTTCTAGATTTGAAGCCCAAAATGAGCAAGGCTCCATTTGCAAAGTCATGGCATCGATGTTCATTTGTAGATACTCCTGTATCATCCTCTCCAGCCGTTGACTATGTGTCAGACTTGTTGTCTCTGGTGGCCTTGCAAAGGAGGGTCTAAAAAAATTATGAAAAGATTCCATAAAATTGCTGTTACCAGCACCAGATACGTTCCTACTGGTACGTGTAGACTGTTGAAGATGACGAGACCGTCCCATGTTTGTCAAGTTACAACTGGGAGATTCACTCCCTGCACCTGCACGGTTGTTTGGTGGAAAAGCGGATCTAAGATCGAGTAACAGCTTCTGCTGATACTCCTGCATACGTGCGTCCCTTTGTATGGCTGGAATTATGTCACAAAATTTGGACTTGTACCGGGGATCTAATAGTGTGGCAAGCCAGTAGTCATCATCACTTCTAATTTTGACAATACGAGGGTCATGTTGGAGGTAGTGCAACAAGAAGGCACTCATGTGTCTTGCGCAGCCATGCGGACCAAGTCCACGCTGTGTTTGTGGCATAGAGGTGCTAACCGTTCTTTCTTCCTCTGACATCTCCCCCCAACCTCTTTCAACTGAAATTTGACCAAGGTCTCCCTCATCCGCTGAGTCTTCCATGTCCATGGACAGTTCGTCCTCCATTTTTTCATGTCCTCCTGCACCTTCCTCAACATCTCGCCTGCTACCATGCGCCCTTGTTGATCCCTGTCCCCCATGCTCCCATGCCTGGCGCCTTGGTGATGATGAACGTCTGGACCTTGGTGATGTTGTTGTGTCTTCCGCATATGAATCCTCCTGTAGTTCATCCCCTTCCTGTTGTCCCACCCCCTGACTCCGAATAGTGTTTAGCGTGTGCTCCAGCATGTAAATGACTGGAATTGTCATGCTGATAATGGCATTGTCAGTGCTAAACATATTCGTCGCCATGTCGAAACTGTGCAGAAGGGTGCATAGGTCCTTGATCTGAGACCACTCCATCAGGGTGATCTGCCCCACCTGTGCATCTCGTTGGCCCAGGCTATACGTCATGACGTATTGCACCAGGGCACGGCGGTGCTGCCACAGTCGCTGTAACATGTGGAGAGTTGAATTCCAGCGTGTCGCCACATCGCATTTCAGGCGATGAACCGGCAGGCCGAAAGACTTCTGGAGCGATGCAAGTCGCTCAGCTGCGGCGCTTGAACGGCGGAAGTGAGCAGACAGTTTTCGTGCCCTGTTCAGAACGCCATCTAGGCCTGGATAGTGTGTTAAAAATTGCTGCACGACAAGGTTCAACACGTGAGCCATACAAGGTACGTGTGTCACCTTGCCCAGGCGAAGGGCCGCACCCAGGTTTGCAGCATTGTCGCACACGGCCTTACCAGGCTGCAGGTTGAGTGGAGACAACCATTTATTAAACTCGGACCGCAGAGCTGACCACAACTCCTCAGCTGTGTGACTCTTATTCCCAAGACATGTCAAGCTAAAGACCGCCTGATGCTGTTGCGCTCTGCTGCCAGCATAGTAATGAGGGGTGCGTGATTCCTTCTGCGCAGTGAGAACGCTGGTGGCCTGACCAGGCAGGCTTGGGGCGGAGGTGGAGGACCCAGATGAGGTGGAGGATGCAGAAGCAGTGGCGGAACTTGGACAGACAGAGGATTGACACACAAGTCGTGGGGACGGCAAGACTTGTGCAGCAGACCCTTCACCATCTATCACCATAGTTACCCAGTGCCCAGTGAGCGACATGTAACGTCCCTGTCCATGCTTACTGGTCCAAGTATCGGTGGTGAAATGCACCCGTTCACACACAGAGTTTCTCAAGGAAGCGGTGATGTTGTGTGCGACATGCTGGTGTAGCGCGGGCACACCTTTCTTAGAGAAGTAGTGGCGACTAGGCATCTGGTACTGGGGCACAGCGACAGACATAAGGTCTTTAAAATCCTGTGTGTCCACTAGGCGGAAAGGCAGCATTTCGGTAGCCAACAGCTTACAGAGGGATAGAGTCAACCTCTTAGCTTTGTCATGGGTCGCAGGAAATGGCCTTTATTTGCCCACATCTGAGGGACAGAGATCTGGCTGCTGTGTGTAGACGGTGTTGAGTAGGGTGTCCCTGGAAAAATGCAGGTTTGTGAGGAAAGTGCAGGCGGAGACATGATGTTGCCTTCATCCAAAGTTGGTGCTATCGATGTCTGAGAGAGCTGTACACACTCACTTGTTTCCCCTTCCAAAACAACTGACGACCTACCAAGCAAACTGCCTGTTGCGGTTACAGTGGTGGAAGTTGTGGGTGGAAAAACAGGTGTGACAGCTGTCCCCACAGTCCTAGAAGATGACGAGCGCGCGGATGCACTGGAAGGGGCAGGCGGTGGATGGTTCGCTCCGCTAGGCCGCATTGCAGCATGGTGAGCTTCCCACCGGGCCATATGATATTTATTCATGTGACGATTCATGGAAGAAGTTGTCAAACTGCTGAGGTTTTGACCTCTACTAAGAGAACCATGACAAATTTTACAGATCACATAATTTGGGCGATCTTTTTCTATGTTAAAAAAGGACCAGGCTAGGCAAGGCTTAGAGGCCATGCGACCTGTTGATCCACCCCGAATAATGCTCAGAGGCAGAGTGGTGGCTGAGGATGCAGTTGTAGACGTGCTACCAGTACTCCGACTCTGTCCAGGAAGGCGCAAGGTAACTTCGTCATCAGTTGCATCCTCCTCCACCACCTCTGTTGACCTCCTCGAGTGCCTGACTGTGGGTTGACAGTAGGTGGGATCTAGAACTTCATCATCAATTGTTGTGTTTGCACTCCCCTCCCCCTCAGACCGAGCCTCTTCTTGTCCTGACCGAATATTTAAGTTGTCATCCCAATCGGGTATCTGAGTCTCATCTTCATCAGTATGTTCCTCATTGTCTATAACCACAGGTGTTACAGTTTGTGACAAAGGGTCAACATTATGCTCCGAAACTTGGTCCTCACGGCCTGAATCAGAGTCACAAAGGTTCTGGGCATCACTGCAGACCATTTCCTGTTCTGTACTCGCTGTAGCTTGGGAGCAGAC